>NC_058089.1:39096238-39396238 GCF_014858855.1 Bufo gargarizans
GATTGCCAAAGCTTTTTCCAGTCTGGTTTTGTGAGTCCTTCAAACAATAAACTGCCTAAATCCATGTTTTGCCCCCTTTTTTGGCTTCCCGCGTTACATGGCTAAAGGCACACCACTAGCCAGTTTAGGTCCCACCACGTCCAGCTTCTCCTCCTTCGTTCCACACTCCCCCCGGAGCCTTGACCACAAGTATGGCAGGCTGGGTTTCCCAGCCTGCATTTGTGGGAGGGGCGTAGGGTATTTAGCCGGCGCACGCCCTCCTCCCAGTGTCGGCATCGTGCGGCGTCCCACCCTACCCTCCCTCTTTTCCAGTCTCACCTTCAGCTCAGACTCCCTGGGTTAGCCCCCTTTTTTGGCTTCCCGCGTTACATGGCTAAAGGCACACCACTAGCCAGTTTAGGTCCCACCATGTCCAGCTTCTCCTCCTTCGTTCCACACTCCCCCCGGAGCCTTGACCACAAGTATAGTTAGTTTTTCGTTTGTAGAGTAGTGAAAGGTCCTCTTTAATCCCCCCAAAAACTTTCCACTGGATTTCATTGCTGTCATTAGAGGACCTGCTGAGATCATTTCAGTAATCGTCTTGTTAACTCAGGTGAGAATGTTGACGAGCACAAGGCTGGAGATCATTATGTCCAGCTGATTGGGTTAAAATGGCAGACTTGACCTGTTAAAAGGAGGGTGATGCTTGAAATCATTGTTCTTCCATTGTTAACCATGGTGACCTGCAAAGAAACGCGTGCAGCCATCATTGCGTTGCATAAAAAACCTTTCTAATTCGCCTCTCCCCCTATCCGACCACAACCTACTCGCCTTCTCTTCACTAGTCTCTTCTGCAGCTCCCCCGGGCCACACACTAGCACACCCCCGCAGGAACCTCAAACATCTCGACTTTCGCTTGCTTTCTGACTCTCTTCTCCCACTCTCTACCATCTGTTGCCTCCAAGACCCAGAAGCTGCTACCACCCTATATAACACCACAATAAGTACAGCTCTGGACACTGTTTCCCCCCTCACACACAACAAAATCCCAAAAATCAACAGACAACCCTGGCACACCAACCTGACCAAAAAACTCAGACAAGCTTCCAGGGCTGATGAGCGGCGATGGAAGAAATCCCATTCTAAAGATCATTTCACCACATACAAGCAATCCCTTCTCATATTCAAATCCTCACTCGCTGATGCAAAACAGGCCTACTTCTCATCTCTCATATCTTCCCTGTCACACAGCCCTAAACAACTTTTTAGCACTTTTAACTGCCTTCTCCAGCCCCAGCGCCCCCACCCTCTCCTCTCTTCTCAGCTGAGGACTTTGCCAAATATTTCAAACAAAAGATAGTCCACATCAGAGAAAGCTTTACTACACAGTCCCCACAGACCCTCTACACAACTGCTCAGTCCTCTTCTCCCAAAACCCGCTTCTCCACCATTACAGAAGAAAAACTCTCCACTCTACTCTCCAAATCTCATCTGACCACCTGTGAACTTGACCCAATCCCATCCCACCTCATCCCTAACCTCACCACAATGTTTATCTCAGCTCTAACTCATCTGTTCAACCTATCACTAAACTCTGGTGTCTTCCCCTCTGCTTTTAAACATGCTACCATTACACCCATTCTCAAAAAGCCTTCACTTGACCCATCTTGCTTGTCCAGTTCTCGCCCTATATCACTTCTTCCATACGCCTCAAAGCTACTTGAACAACATGTCGATTCAGAACTGTCCTCCCACCTCTCCTCCTGCTCCCTTTTTGACCGCCTACAATCTGGCTTCCGACCCCACCACTCAACCGAGACTGCCCTTACCAAAGTCACCAATGACCTACTGACTGCCAAAACCAAGAAACAATACTCTGTCCTCCTCCCTTGACCTGTCCTCTGCCTTCTACACTGTTGACCACTCCCTTCTGTTGCAAACTCTCTCATCTCTTGGCATCACTGACCTGGCCCTCTCCTGGATCACATCATACCTCACAGACCGGACGTTTAGCGTCTCCCACTCCCACACCACCTCCTTGTCTCATTCCCTCTCTGTTGGTGTCCCGCAAGGCTCTGTCCTAGGACCCCTGCTCTTCTCTATCTACACTTTTGGCCTGGGACAGCTCATAGAGTCCCATGGCTTTCAGTATCACTTCTACGCTGACGACACACAAATCTACCTCTCTGGTCCAGACATCACCACCTTACTATCAAGAATCCCACAATGTCTATCTTCTATGTCATCCTTCTTCGCCTCTCGCGTTCTTAAACTTAACATGGATAAGACAGAATTCATAATCTTGCCCCCATCTTGTTCAACCCCCCCAACAGACCTATCTATCATGATCAATGGCTGCACACTCTCCCCAGTCAACAAAGCCCGCTGCCTTGGAGTGACCTTGGATTCTGCATTTTCCTTCCAACCGCACATACAAGCCCTTTCCACGACCTGCCGCCTCCAACTCAAAAACATCTCCCGCATCTGTGCTTTCCTTAACTTTGAATCTGCGAAAATGCTTGTACATTCCCTCATTATCTCCCGCCTAGACTACTGCAACATTCTCCTCTGTGGCCTTCCATCTAGCACTCTCGCACCCCTCCAATCTATCCTCAGCTCTGCTGCCCGACTAATCCACCTCTCACCCTATTACTCCTCTGCCTCTCCCCTCTGCCAATCCCTTTACTGGCTCCCCATTGCCCAACAAATTCACTTCAAAGTACTAACAAATACATACAAGGCAGTCCATAACCTGTCCCCTCCCTACATCTCTGAGCTACTTTCCCGATACACCCCCAAACGCACTCTCCGATCCTCATAAGACCTCCTTCTCTCCTCTCCTCTTATTGTCTCTTCCCACAATCGACTCCAAGATTTCTCCCGTGCATCCCCCATACTCTGGAACTCGCTACATATCAGACTCTCACCTACAGTGGAATCCTTCAAAAGAAACCTGAAAACCCACCTCTTCAGACAAGCCTACAACCAGTGACCCTGCTGCCTTTATACCGCCATGACCAACTTAACCTGCACCTACTGTGTCCTTCTCCCATACCATGTAGATTGTAAGCCCTCACGGGCAGGGCCCTCTCTCCTTCTGTACCAGTTTGTAACTCATCTTGTTTATGATTAGTGCAATTGTCTGTATTATCTTTGTGCACCGCTTATCATATGTACAGCGCTATGGAATGAATGGCGCTTTAATAATAATAAAAATGGCTTCACAGGCAAGGATATTGTGGCTACTAAGATTGCACCTCAATCAACAATTTATAGGATCATCAAGAACTTCAAGGAAAGAGGTTTAATTCTTGTTAAGAAGGCTTCAGGGCGTCCAAGAAAGTCCAGCAAACGCCAGGATCGTCTCCTAAAGTGGATTCAGCTGCGGGATTGGAGTGCCACCAGTGCAGAGCTTGCTCAGGAATGGCAGTAGGCAGGTGTGAGCGCATCTGCATGCATAGTGAGGCGAAGACTTTTGGCGGATGGTCTGGTGTCAAGAAGGGCAGCAAAGAAGCCACTTCTTTCCAAAAAAAACACCAGGGACAGATTGATCTTCTGCAGAAAATATGGTGAATGGACTGCTGAGGACTGCGGCAAAGTCATATTCTCCGATGAAGCCTCTTTCCGATTGTTTGGGGCATCAGGAAAAAGGCTTGTCTGGAGAAGAAAAGGTGAGCGCTACCATCAGTCCTGTGTCATGCCAACAGTAAAGCATCCTGAGACCATTCATGTGTGGGGTTGCTTCTCATCCAAGGGAGTGGGCTCACTCACAATTTTGCCCAAAAACACAGCCATGAATAAAGCATGGTACCAAAACACCCTCCAACAGCAACTTCTTCCAACAATCCAACAACAGTTTGGTGAAGAACAATGCATTTTCCAGCACGATGGAGCACCGTGCCATAAGGCAAAAGTGATAACTAAGTGGCTCGGGGGACCAAAACGTTGACATTTTGGGTCCATGGCCTGGAAACTCCCCAGATCTTAATCCCATTGAGAACTTGTGGTCAATCCTCAAGAGGCGGGTGGACAAACAAAAACCCACTAATTCTGACAAACTCCAAGAAGTGATTATGAAAGAATGGGTTGCTATCAGTCAGGAATTGGCCCAGAAGTTGATTGAGAGCATGCCCAGTCGAATTGCAGAGGTCCTGAAAAAGAAGGGCCAACACTGCAAATACTGACTCTTTGCAAAAATGTCATGTAATTGTCGATAAAAGCCTTTGAAACGTATGAAGTGCGTGTAATTATATTTTACTACATCACAGAAACAACGGAAACAAAGATCTAAAAGCAGTTTAGCAGCAAACTTTGTGAAAACTAATATTTGTGTCATTCTCAAAACTTTTGGCCACGACTGTAGTCCATTTCCCTAATGAATATACTTCTGTGAGAGCGCTCAGTATCTCAATTCACGTTAGTTCTGAGAGCCTTTCATTCGGTCTCTATATACAGCACTTCCTTTTGGTCACAGAATCATATTTATGTATAAATATGCACACACTTTCCATTTATGGCATAAAGGCATGGGGGTACTTTACAAGTCCTGTAGTCCCAGTATGTCGCCGTATGCAGCAACCGTCCATGCCGCTTGTAACTGTGCCTGCTTATCTTTCTTTGCAGGAACCAGCGTGGCATCCCACATAGTCTGAACCTCCCACGTGGCGTCCCACGTAATACGGGTAGGTTGGTTTCTGTTAGTTCCTGCTACAGGGAAAGCCGTTCTTTTGTGAGGACAGTGGTTAAAAGTGACAAAAAAACAGAGAACTAATATCCTTTCTGTGTTGATAAGAGGTTGATACTTTGTTCTTTAAACTGCTATTTCCCAAACGCGTTTCGGAGCTCAGATGCTCCTTCCTCAGTGGTTAGCAGTGATTAATCCTAGGATTCCTTTTATAGGATATATAAACTATAAGGGGAGGTACCTGTTAAAACAAATGGTAGTCCCTAATGCTGCACGGAGACATCTACATACAATTTTAAGTATTGGAAAGGCAACCCCTATGACATAAGAAAATTATTTGGCATAGGCTGACCCATTAAAACAGATAACTTTATCCAAATATGAAATTTGGAATTGGTCAACACCATAGGATACAATATAAAAATAACCATAAAAATACATACCTGATATACAGGAGCTGCGCCTCGTTCTGAGATTGGTCAATTTTCGCTTTAAGCTAGGTTTTATACGTGGATACCTAGCAGGGATTCCAGAAATGACAAAATGAATATAAAGGATAAATTGAATACAAAAATTGGGAGGTCCTGATGACTCCCTCAATATTTCCTAACTCAAAATATGCATTTTATTTTAAAACGCATGGAAATCGCACCTGCGTTTTTTATTAAAATATGGGTTTTTATAAAAAATATGCATTTTTTGTTAAAAATAAGCATCTTATTAATATGTTTTTATTTTGAATATGTTTTTATTGCTGATATACGTTATTTTGTTAAAGATATGTGGATTTAATTTACATCAAGTGTTTAATATGTTCTTCCAAAAATTGCCAATACAGTTAAACATTTTCCACTATTTGACTGTATTTTGGCTCTCTCAATTTGGGTATTGATGGAGTTAATGACTTTCTTAAGCACTATAAGAACATTTCCAAAGTCCACTTTTTGAGGACCAGTTCAGGTCTGAAGTCACTTTGTGAGGCTTATTATGTTTAAGAAACCACCCAAAAATGACCCCATTTTAGAAACTACACCCCTCAAGGTATTCAAAACTGATTTTACAAACTTTGATAACCCCTTAGGTGTTCCAAAAGAATTAATGGAAATGGAAATCTGCCCAAAAAAGTGAAATTCAGAAATTTTATTTTTTCCACTAACAAAGCAAGGGTTGACAGCCAAACAAAACTCAATATTTATTGCCCTGATTCTGTAGTTTACAAAAACACCCCATATGTGGTTGTAAACTGCTGTACGGGCACACGGCAGGGTGCAGAAGGAAGGGAACGACATGTTTTTTGGAAGGCAGATTTCACTGGGATAATTTTAAGCTGCCATGTTACATTTGAAGACCCTCTGATGCACACCTAGAGTAGAAACTGCAAAAAAAGACCTAATTTTGGAAACTACGGGTTAAGTTGGCAGATTTGTTACTATTTTAGGGTACATATGAGTTTTGGTTGCTCTATATTACACTTTTTGTGAAGTAAGATAAAAAAATAGCTGTTTTGGCACAGTTTTTATTTTTTGTTATTTACAATGTTCATCTGACAGGTTAGATCATGTGGTATTTTTATATAGCAGGTTGTTAAGGATGCTGTGATACCTAATATGTATACTTTTTTTCATTTATTTATGTTTTACAAAATAGCAGCATTTTTGAAGAAAATCATGTTTCAGTGTCTCCATATTCTGAGAGCCCTAGTTTTTTTATTTTTGGGGAGATTGTCTTAGGTTGGATCTCATTTTTTGCCGGATGAGATGGTGGTTTGATTGGTACTATTTTGCGGTGCATATGACTTTTTGATCACTTGCTATTACACTTTTTGTGATGTAAGGTGACAAAAAAATTGCATTTTTTTTACACCGTTTATTTTTTTTATTTTTACGGTGTTCACCTGAGGAGTTAGGTCATGTGGTATTTTTATAAAGCAGGTTGTTATGAACACAGCGATACCTAATATGTCTACTTTTCTATTTTTTTACATTTAACACAATAAAAGCCATTTTATTTATGCCATCTGAGGCATGGGGGCTGATGAGAGGCATGGGGGCTGATATAAGGCAATGGAGCTGATGAGAGGCATGGGGGTTGATATGAGACAATGGGGACTGATGAGAGGCATGGGGGTTGATATGAGACAATGGGGGCTGATCAGAAACATGGGGGCTGATGAGAGGCATGGGGGGGCTGATGAGAGGCATGGGGCTCTTATCTGAGGTCTGATTGGTGATAATTCACATTGGGGTCTGATTTGAGGTCTTTTTGGGGTCTTATTAACATTGGGGGTCTGATTAGGGCTGTCAGCTGAGGTCTGATTAACATTGGAGGTCTGATTGGTGGTCTGACCTGAGGTCTAATGAAAAATATATTTTCCTTATTGTCCTTCTCTAAAACCTAGATGCGTCTTATAGTGCGAAAAATACAGTAAATTATTCTTGAATGAAATAGTCTCCCAAAGCAACTAGACATAGAAAGAAATTTAAGGGCATGTTACACATAATGTAAATTCTGCAAATTTGCTGCCGTTTTACAGTACAAAGTGAATGAGATTATAAAAACTTATCTGCAGCGTAAATTGATCCACAATAATTCTGCATGAAACAAATGAGGATTTTGCTGTGGATTTGGAGCAGACTCCACTCTTGGCATATTACATTGTAGGTATGTGGGTTTAGAAATACTTTGAACCAAAGTAAAGTAGTAATTTGCAGAATGGAGCATGACCATAAGAGTCTTACCAGCGGAGGGTCCAGCAATGGCTTCTTTAGAGAAATTGGCGCTAGATGTGCGAGGACTGGTGGAATAAGACTTGGAGGCCAAAGTTGAAATATTTCAGGAAGGAATGGTGGGAGCATCCATGGAGGGGCTAAAAGGGGATGGAAAATATGGATTTGTAGGAATCAAATTGTCTGATTTACAACTGTGTGGTGTTGGGATAAATGGAGGCTGTTGTGCAGATTCTGGTGTCCAGGATCAGGTTAATCTACAGGTGGCAGAGCCTGTTTAGCGAGAGAAGCACTGAGGACATTCATTAGATGCATGGTACAAGTCTACTGTCATTAAAACTCAGAACACAGTCATCTAGAATGAGAAGGGAAGATAATACAATCCCCAGTTGACCTAAAGTAAATAGTAATCTAAAACTTGGTACATTAATATTTGAACATAACACCTCTGTTCCGTAAAAACTCCTTTCATCCTTTTCGAACACTGGAGTAACATAATGACAAGATTAATACAATAGAACATCTGTACTCCAGCATTAATGGTATGTAATATATTCCTAAATATTCTTGATTATAGATTACTAGAAGGTTATAGAGGATTTATTTGTGACAAAGCAGAACCTCTCTTTTTCATCCTTACCCTTTTTAAGAATAAGTGTGATCACAGCCTCAGATAAAGATGGAGGAAGTTCCCCCAGTTTTATTTAAGACCTGTAATAGCATTGGCAAGATTATATCTCCATATTGACAATAGATTTCAAACGGAAGGCCGTCCGTCCCTGGAGAAGAGTTTCCCCGAATGGTCTTGACCGCCTCAGATAGTTCCTTTAAGTCTATAGGTCGGTTTAATATTTTAGATTCTTCCTCTGTTAATTTAGGGAGATTAATATTCTCTAAAAATGTATCCTTGTCTCCATCCTGCTGCTTATTATTATTTGTATATAAGGTTTTATAATACCTAACGAACTCCCGCTCAACCTCCTCTGAACATGTAGTAACAGCCCCATTTTCCAATCTAATATTTTTTATTCTATTGGTATTTTTTTTGTTTTGGATCAGGGATGCTAAAAGACTAACAGGTTTCCCTGCCTGGGAGAAATATTTGGCTCCTGTAAAAATAATAATAATAATAATATGTTGTGCTTTTTCTGATAAATAATTTTTGTACTCCAGTCTAGCTTCTTCAAACTGAGATTGTATAACAGAGTTCATATTATTGTCTGTCTCTCCTTGTAAGGCCTGGACCCTTCTTTTTAAAGTTAGTTCTTTTGCAGCATATTTTTTTTTTCCAATTAATTCTGGCCATATAAACTCTGCGCAAAAACACTTTAAAAGAATCCCATACAAACTGCATGGGTGCCGACCGGGCATTCAATAGCCAAAATTCCCGGATCTAATTTATCTTTTCCTGGTCCTTAACCAAATTGATCCAATGGGGGTTTAGTCTAAAGCAGGGATCTCAAACTGCGGCCCTCCAGCTGTTGCAAAACTACAACTCCCAGCATGCCCGGACAGCCTACAGGTATCAGCCTACAGCAGGGCATTGTGGGAGTTGTAGTTTTGCAACAGCAGGAGGGCCGCAGTTTGAGATGCCTGGTCTAAAGCTTCTCGTTTTCTTCTTATCATGCCCAATTTTAATTGTTACTACTGTTGGAGAGTGGTCAGATATTGTGTGTATTTCATACTTCATTTTTGTTACCATATCTAAAAGGTCACAATTCGCTAAGGCTAGATCTATTCTAGACTTAACTGTGTTAGCACGACTAAAGCAAGAGAAGACTCTTTTCTCTCCATACAGATAACGCCATATGTCTGTCAATGCCAATTCCTGGCAGAGCCTTCTTAGCGATGTAAGTTTATCTTTGTTTACTTTATATACATGAGCCTTGGAGAGTCTGTCCTCCTTTAGGTTCATTACATCATTAAAGTCCCCAGTTACCAAAACCGGGCACCTTGCTCTAGAGCCAATAAAGTCTGCTAGGTCTGACATAACAGACATAGAAAAGGTGAAGGAACATAGACGAATGCCACTATACAAATAGTGCCGTTCAAGCAACAATGCAAGAAGACGAATCTGCCCTCTCTATCAATTCTGTGGGCAATTGGTATATAATCCACGTTCCCATGGACATAAACACTAACACCCCGGGAGTAGGTTGAGCAGCAGGCATGGTAGTCATATTTAGCCCATCTCCTTTTTGCAATACTGATGTTCTCATATGTAAGATGTGTTTCAAGAAGACATATAATCGCTGGAAGATGTCTCGCCACTACGACAAATATGACCACCCGTTTCGCTCTCTCGGCCATCTCCCGTATATTCCACGTAAATATTCTATTCACGTATGCTCACTAGTGCATCTGCCGCCACCCGCCGCGGAGGGGGGGGGAGAGAGAGAGAGAACGCCCCACATTAATCACCAAAACCACATAGAGAATTGATACACGCCAAACACTTCCAGCAGCCATTGTTGAATAAACCCACTTGGGTCTTCTTTTTCCACTATTTCAGGGAACCCAACTACACGTATATTCGCTCTGCGGGACCTATCCTCCATTTCAGTAACTCTATCTTGTAATGACTTCCTTTCTATTTCCATCCCCTCCATCCTATTCCTAATCCCGTCCACCTAAGTCTCTTGTAATCACCTGTAGATACTTGACTTTCTCACATACTTTATTCATTTAATCTTTAATCAAAGATACAGGTCCTTCTCAAAAAATTAGCATATTGTGATAAAGTTCATTATTTTCTGTAATGTACTGATAAACATTAGACTTTCATATATTTTAGATTCATTACACACCAACTGAAGTAGTTCAAGCCTTTTATTGTTTTAATATTGATGATTTTGGCATACAGCTCATGAAAACCCAAATTTCCTATCTAAAAAAATTAGCATATTTCATCCGACCAATAAAAGAAAAGTGTTTTTAATACAAAAAAGTCAACCTTCAAATAATTATGTTCAGTTATGCTCTCAATACTTGGTCGGGAATCCTTTTGCAGAAATGACTGCTTCAATGCGGCGTGGCATAGAGGCAATCAGCCTGTGGCACTGCTGAGGTGTTATGGAGGCCCAGGATGCTTCGATAGCGGCCTTAAGCTCATCCAGAGTGTTGGGTCTTGCGTCTCTCAACTTTCTCTTCCCAATATCCCACAGATTCTCTATGGGGTTCAGGTCAGGAGAGTTGGCAGGCCAATTGAGCACAGTAATACCATGGTCATTTACCAGTGGTTTTGGCACTGTGAGCAGGTGCCAGGTCGTGCTGAAAAATGAAATCTTCATCTCCATAAAGCTTTTCAGCAGATGGAAGCATGAAGTGCTCCAAAATCTCCTGATAGCTAGCTGCATTGACCCTGCCCTTGATAAAACACAGTGGACCAACACCAGCAGCTGACATGGCACCCCAGACCATCACTGACTGTGGGTACTTGGCACTGGACTTCAGGCATTTTGGCATTTCCCTCTCCCCAGTCTTCCTCCAGACTCTGGCACCTTGATTTCCGAATGACATGCAACAGTCCAGTGCTGCTTCTCTGTAGCCCAGGTCTGGCACTTCTGCCGCTGTTTCTGGTTCAAAAGTGGCTTGACCTGGGGAATGCGGCACCTGTAGCCCATTTCCTGCACACGCCTGTACACGGTGGCTCTGGATGTTTCTACTCCAGACTCAGTCCACTGCTTCCGCAGGTCCCCCAAGGTCTGGAATCGGTCCTTCTCCACAATCTTCCTCAGGGTCCGGTCACCTCTTCTCGTTGTGCAGCGTTTTCTGCCACACTTTTTCCTTCCCACAGACTTCCCACTGAGGTGCCTTGATACAGCACTCTGGGAACAGCCTATTCGTTCAGAAATTTCTTTCTGTGTCTTACCCTCTTGCTTGAGGGTGTCAATGATGGCCTTCTGGACAGCAGTCAGGTCGGCAGTCTTACCCATGATTGCGGTTTGGAGTAATGAACCAGGCTGGGAGTTTTTAAAAGCCTCAGGAATCTTTTGCAGGTGTTTAGAGTTAAATAGTTGATTCAGATGATTAGGTTAATAGCTCGTTTAGAGAACCTTTTCATGATATGCTAATTTTTTGAGATAGGAATTTTGGGTTTTCATGAGCTGTATGCCAAAATCATCAATATTAAAATAATAAAAGGCTTGAACTACTTCAGTTGGTGTGTAATGAATCTAAAATATATGAAAGTCTAATGTTTATCAGTACATTACAGAAAATAATGAACTTTATCACAATATGCTAATTTTTTTAGAAGGACCTGTAGGTCTACTTGAACTGTGGAACTTTTTGCCGACAGATCGCCCAATGCTAGATTTGATTGCTGTACCACATTCAGGATATCTGTCAGCTTCTTGTCCACCATTTCTATCCTCTCCTCCGTTGGGATGTTCTTATTACTCTTTCCCTCTTCTCTATCACTAACTTCCTCTATATTTTGTAGGTCTATCAGGTCAACTTTATTTTCCTTATTACCATTCTGATTTGTCCTGGTCTTATATTGCGGTGATTTCAGGAATTTGTCCATTTTAGAAATTGGACTGCTTCCACTTGCACCCAGAGATTTCCTATTTTGTACCTTTGGGGGCATTGTATTGTCTGGGGGCGGCCCTGGGTGTGTAGGACAGGAGAGGGAGAAACAGAACAAACGGACAAACAAACAAAACTTGATTACAGTTACAGATTAAACAGCAGAGTCACTGTATACATCACTAGTGCTCCACAATGTATATATACATTAACTCTACAGCCAAATTGGAGTCAAACTTATAAGTCCACCCTTTTTTCCGTCTCACCTAGATCAAGAGTGGCAGTCTAGGATACAAAAGGCGGGTAAACAATTCCAAAAGATTTCTTCTCCCCGCACACTGGGCAAAGCTTTCGATTTCTGTGTATCGCAATCTGTCCAACATATAGATTCACACCCAACAGTCATACGATCGTCATAGACAGACAAAGCCCCCAGAGATACTATGCAATGCTGCTGTCCGTTTTACAGCGGGGGATAATTGTCCTGGTTGGTTACATAGGGTTAATGAGTAGGGTTTGCAGAGATGGCCGCAGATGTTAGAAGGTGTTAGTTTTACCAAAAGGAGTCCAATTACCAGGATCAGGTGCTACACCAGTGATAGTCCCACTGGCTTGTGTATCTGCAGTGTATTGCGCAAATTAAGGGAAGTATCATTCACCAGGGAAAAGTTGGAGCCATTATCCACAAACTCTAGCGGACAATGGTATTTGACATTTCCGTTTCATTTTCCACATCATATCCCTTCAGTGGAATTCAGGGATATTCTTATGCACTTGCTCCATACAGTTCTATCGGAGCTTCATAGAATGTTTGGGATGGGCGATGCACCAATATCTGTGCAGATGAATACAAGTGGAGATGCCCTCTCCCCAAAAAAAACACTCACCGCCTCCCTGCCAGGTGCCACATGCGATGAAGGATACAGCAGATGTCAAGACAAATATAGCACCTCTACATTCAGGCACGGAGGTCTGTCAGTCCATTCCACCATTTATCCACACATTTTCCACGCATTGGGACCGCCAGCCTCTTTCCTTTTATCAGGGTGTCACCGCAAAACAATAGCGCACCCCCAGAAACTTCCTCTTACCAGTCCGTTATAACTGCGGTCGAACTGGAGGGGGAAACACCGAGCACTGGAGCAGCAGGTCACCAAACTGCAGAAGGATTGAGGACGGAGGTGGAGCAGAGATGAGACGGTAAGCATGCTAGGTACGAGAGGGACGCCGATTCAAGGCCGCAGGACCATAGGTGAAGCGGCGCTGATCAGTCAGCGTTCATATCGCTCGCAACATTCACATCGCCGAGATCCTGGAGCCAGGTAAGGGGAGAGAGATGGGAGGAGCCGCGGCACGCCTACGTGATTACTTCATGTCGCCGATCCGTCCCTTATTTACCGCTCTCCTCAATTGATATAGTCCTTGAATGGGATCCAGGGGACCAAAGCATCCAAAATATCCCCAACTCTGCTTTTCCCCAGTATCTTCACTGGTTCTTCAGGGGGTAGTATAGTATATGGGAATCAGTCCATTGAAGATACTATAATCAAAATCTTTGGTCTGATATCTCCTTCAGACAAATTCCTATGATGGGAAGTAGACCCTAGATAAGGTTCAGTGGTGTGGCGTTGGAGGAAAGTTCCTTTGGAATATAGTACAGCAAAAACAGTGAACACAAGGGACTGCTTGAACTCCATTCTACTGCACTATCCTGTGTCAATAAACCGTGAGTAAAGAAAAGGACATCTAATGTCCCACCTCTCGTGTGATTTGCTTGCAATCCAGATCATATGTGAAATATAATTGCCCTAATACTGACCCATTTTTTTTTATTTAAGAAAAGGTATAAGCATGTCATAACACTGCACTTTTTGAGGAGGTTTTTTGTGTTTTTAAGGTCATTTTTCATTAGGGAGATTATTTTTGTAGTTGTTTAGTTTTCACTCGTAAAATACTATATGGTTTTGGTTTTCTTACTGCTGGAGATAGCTGAGCACTTGTACGTGACCATCTTCAGCAGTCCATAGAGTAGAATGGAGCGTCAGTGCACACAAGTGACTGTTACTCCAAACAGTCCCTCTGTTCTTGTGATCAGCAATTAGACCACTGCTGATCAGACTGTTAGGGGGAGATTTATCATAGCACAGCGGCATACGCCTCAGCATAAATTAGGTGCAGCATCCGCCAGTCTGTGCACTTACACTTATGTGTATGCTAGCCTCTGCCCTCTTTTCAGGGAAGGGGCAGGGCTCATGGAGAAACGCCACTTACATAAAAATTTATTGATTAAAGCGGTTGTCACATCATGGACAATGAGGGGCATATCACTAGGATATGTCCCCATTGTCTTATAGGTGCAGGTCCCACTGCTAGGACCCGCACCTATATCGAGAACGGAGCCCGCAGCCTCCCTCCATTCATTTTCTACGGGGCTGTCGAAAATAGCCGAGCGCTGGCTCGGCTATTTCCGTCGGACCCATAGAAATGAATGGGAACGGGGGCCGCCCATGCGCGGTTCGCTCCTATCCACTTCTATTGGGAGCCTGCTTGTGGGGCTCCGTTCTCGATATAGGTGTGGGTCCCACCGGTGGGACCCGCACCTATAAGACAATGAGGGCATATCCTAGCGATATGCCCCTATTGTCTAAGATGAGACAACTCCTTTAAATAGAGTTAAAAAAGTCATAAATGTGCAGTTTGCGACTTTTGCATGCCACAAAAGTGACGTAGTTTAACCCTTGGGATACCGGAGGTTTTTTTTTCGTTTTAATTTTTCTTCCCTATCTTCCTTGAGCCATAACTTTTTTATTTTTCTGTTCACATAGCTGTATAAGGGGTTTGTTTTTTGTGGGACAAGATGTACTTTCTAATGCTTTCCATTAATTATGGCATGCAATTCCTCCACCGTTTTACAGGTTTTGTTCCCATGGCGTTCCGTTTGCGGCAAAACTGACCTGTACCCTTCAACGATACCACATATATATATATATATATAGGCTTTTATGTCTAAATAGTGTAAAACTAACTTTAAACTTTGAGAAAAAACATTTTTTTTACATCACCATTTTCTGACCCCCATAACTTTTTTATAGTTATACTAGCAGAAGGACCCGGCTTCGCACGGGTATATTTAATCTATTTAATTTAATATTTGTGTGTCGTTAAAAGATATCGACAGTATCCCCCATAACAGTGACCTCTACAGCACCCTGCCCCTTTAACAGTGACCTCCACAGTCCCCCACCCCTTAACACTGACCCCCCCCCCCCCCCACAGTGCCTTGCCACTTTAAAATTGGATCTCCACAGCAGCCCATCCCCTTAACTTTGACCTTCACAGCAGCCCACCCCTTTAACAGTGAGTTTCACAGCACCCCTCTCCCTTGACAGTGACCTCCACAGTACCCCGCTGCCTTAACAGTGACCTCACAGTACACTGCTGCCTTAACAGTGACCTCCACAGCAGTTTCCCCTGCCCACTTAATAGTGACCTCCACAGTGTCCGCCCCTTTAACAGTGACCTCCACAGCAGTTGCCCCTGCCCACTTAATAGTGACCTCCACAGTGTCCGCCCCTTTAACAGTGACCTCCACAGCAGTTGCCCCTGCCCACTTAATAGTGACCTCCACAGTGTCCGCCCCTTTAACAGTGACCTCCACAGCGGCCTGCCCCCTTAAAGGGAATCTGTCACCTATTTTGACCATATAAAACCGTTTACATAGCAATGTGCAATAAAGTACCTTCTTACCTACATGTGTCTTCTTTCTTTTATTCAACTTTTCTTTCTTTAAAAAAGTGATTTTTCTGATATGCAAATTAGGTTCCAAGGTGCCCAGAGGGGCGTTATTACTCTGCTCTAGTGCCCAGTAACGCCCCCCTGCAGTGCCCAGCCGGCCTTTCTTCCAAGCCCAGCACGCCTCCTAAGAGAGCCGTAGGCCAAGAGAGGAGGAAGGAATGCCCGATGAAGTGAATACATTAAATGACGTAATCGGGAGGGGGCGGCGCCGTAGGCAAAGAGAGGAGGAAGCACGATGGTGCAATGAATAAATTAAATTACGTAGTGGAGGGGGCGGCGCCGTTCGGAAAGTATGTGGGAGGACATTTATTTCTTAGGAGGCGTGCTGGGCTTAGAAGAAAGGCCGCTGGGCACTGCAGGGGGGGCGTTACTGGGCACTAGAGCAGAGTAATAACGCCCCTCTGGGCACCTTGGAACCTCATTTGCATATCAGAAAAATCGCTTTTTGATAAGAATGAAAAGTTGAATAAAAGAAAGAAGACACATGTAGGTAAGAAGGTACTTTATTGCACATTGCTATGTAAACGGTTTTATATGGTCAAAATAGGTGACAGATTGCCTTTAACAGTGACATCCACAGTGAACACCTCTTTAACAGTGATCTCCACAGTGTCTGCCCCTTTAACAGTGACCTCCACAGCGCCCTGGCCCTTTAACAGTGACCTCCACAGCATCCTGGCCCTTTAATGGTAGGGCTACACGACATGTGTCGCGCAACATTTTGTCTCAACAATTTTTATAATGATAGGCTATTGTGTCGCACTGCGACATGTGACATGCTGCGACACGACAGTTGAAAAAAATCCATCTAAGATTGATTTCTGCGTCGCAGAATGTCATGTCGCAGTGCAACACCATAGACTATCATTATAACAATTGTCGCGTGACATTGGTGCGATATCAATGTCACGCGACACATGTAGCAGTGTAGTTGTGCCCTATGTGTCGTGCGACTTATTGTCGTGTAGCCCTAGCCTAAAGCTGACCTACAGCAGTTGTTATGTAAACCTGGAGTAAAACTGTGTGTATGTGAAGACTAAGTGCCTGTGAACTTCTATTGGCTGATAAGGGACATGTGACCGTGTGTATGGCAGTTAAGATATGAAGAGAAAGACTTGCAGGCTTGTACTGGCTAATGCAGGTATTTTTTTGGGAATATCTCAGGAATAGTACGTCCTAGAGAGCTGTGACCCCCACAAGATTTCTTTTCATGTAGCAAGGGGTGTGTATATCAAGTTTCGTTGAAATCGATGGTTGCGTTTTTTTGATCATGGAACATACAGTACATACATACACACACACACATATATACATCCTTCTTTAAATATATATATATATCTACTGAGCTGTGTGGTGGCTCATTTTTTGCGGGACAATCTGTAGTTTTTATTGATACCATTTTGTGATTTTTTTTATCACATTTTATTGCATTTTTTGGGGGGTAAGAGATGCAATGAAAAAATGGCATATTGGCCATATTGACCCTTTTTTCCATTATGCCATATTGAGAGAAAAAAAAGTATACTTTAATAGTACGGGCATTTTTGGTCGCAGTGATATCAGTGATTTTTTGTTATTTATGTATATTTTTTTATTCTACGAAAAGGGGGGTGATTTAAACTTTCTTTTTATTTTTTATATAAGCTTTTTTACTTTTTTGTTATGATTTTGATGCTCGTATTTGAGCCTACAAAATCCTTTTTTTTATTTTTTTATCCTGAACTATCATGTATTTTTTACATCTGGCCAAAATAAGAATTGCAGCTTCAATACCCTAGGTCTCTTCAGCGAGACCTAGGGCATTGAATTCAATTACCGGAATCCTCATTGGCCGCAGAGGATGCTGGTAAGAAGCCCTGAAGTGCCAGCTTCTGGATTTTTTATGCATTAGATGCTGTGATCTCGCTTGATCACGGCATCTGAGGGCTCTTTCACACGAGAGGATGCCGTGCGGGTAATCCGCTGCGTGAAAGAGAGCCAAGCCGGGCTCCAGACAGCAGAGACACGGAGCATTAACATGATTGATAATGCTCTGTGCCTCTCTGTGACCTTTTTACTACAAAATCACGGTGACAACTTTATCTCACTGTGATTTTGTAGTAAAAAGATCACAGATAGGCACGGAGCATTATTAATCATGTTAATGCTCCGTGTCTCTGCTGTCTGGAGCGCGGCTTGGCTCTCTTTCATGCAGCAGATTACCTGCACGGCATCCACTCATGTGAAAGAGCCCTAAAGGCTTTAATGACCGCTGTTTGAAAACAGCGGAGACCTGCCGGCCATGACGCTCGCTACACGTGCGAGCGGGCTTCATGTTTGCCCATCGCTCCAGAGCCATACATGTATGGCGCTGGTAGCGAAGGAGTTAAAGGGGTATTCCGGTTAGATTAAAGGACAGGACAGGTCATCAGTACCTGATAGGATCAGCTGTGAGCGCTGCGGCCTTCTCTCAGCTTTCCCTAGACCAGTGACATGTTCGATACACCTTTAACCACCTCCGGACCGCCTAACGCAGATTCGCGTTCCGGAGGTGGCAGCGCTGCGCAGAGTCACGCATATACGCGTCATCTCGCGAGAGCCGTGATTTCCTGTGAACGCGCGCACACAGGCGAGTGGATCTCCAGCCTGCCAGCGGCGATCGTTCGCTGGCAGGCTGGAGATGTGATTTTATTAACCCCTAACAGGTATATTAGACGCTGTTTTGATAACAGCGTCTAATATACCTGCTACCTGGTCCTCTGGTGGTCCCTTTTGTTTGGATCGACCACCAGAGGACACAGGTAGCTCTGTAAAGTACCACAAAACACCACTACACTACACCCCCCGTCACTTATTAACCACTTATGAACCCCTGATCACCCATGATCACCCCATATAGACTCCCTGATCACCCCCCTGTCAATGATCACCCCCCTGTCATTGATCACCCCCCTGTAAGGCTCCATTCAGACGTCCGTATGATTTTTACGGATCCACGGATACATGGATTGGATCCGCAAAACACATACGGACGTCTGAATGGAGCCTTACAGGGGGGTGATCAATGACAGGCGGGTGATCACCCATATAGATTCCCTGATCACCCCCCTGTCATTGATCACCCCCCTGTCATTGATCACCCCCCTGTAAGGCTCCATTCAGACGTCCGTATGATTTTTACGGATACATGGATCGGATCCACAAAACACGTACGGACGTCTGAATGGAGCCTTACAGGGGGGTGATCAATGACAGGGAGGTGATCACCCATATAGATTCTCTGATCACCCCCCTGTCATTGATCACCCCCCTGTAAGGCTCCATTCAGACGTCCGTATGATTTTTACGGATACATGGATCGGATCCACAAAACACGTACGGACGTCTGAATGGAGCCTTACAGGGGGGTGATCAATGACAGGGAGGTGATCACCCATATAGATTCTCTGATCACCCCCCTGTCATTGATCACCCCCCTGTAAGGCTCCATTCAGACGTCCGTATGATTTTTACGGATCCACGGATACATGGATCGGATCCGCAAAACACATACGGATGTCTGAATGGAGCCTTACAGGGGGGTGATCAATGACAGGGGGGGTGATCACCTCATATACACTCCCTGATCACCCCCGTCATTGATCACCCCCCTGTAAGGCTCCATTCAGACGTCCGTATGTGTTTTGCGGATCCGATCCATGTATCCGTGGATCTGTAAAAATCATACGGACGTCTGAATGGAGCCTTACAGGGGGATGATCAATGACAGGGGGGTGATCACCTCATATAGACTCCCTGATCACCCCCTGTCATTGATCACCCCCCTGTAAGGCTCCATTCAGACGTCCGTATGATTTTTACGGATCCACGGATCGGATCCGCAAAACACATACGGACGTCTGAATGGAGCCTTACAGGGGGGTGATCACCTCATATACACTCATTGATCACCCCCCTGTAAGACTCCATTCAGACATCCGTATGTGTTTTGCGGATCCGATCCATATATCCGTGGATCCGTAAAAATCATACGGACGTCTAAATGGAGCCTTACAGGGGGGTGATCAATGACAGGGGGGTGATCAATAACAGGGGGGTGATCAGGGAGTCTATATAGGTGATCACCCCCCTGTCATTGATCACCCCCCTGTAAGGCTCCATTCAGACATTTTTCTGCCTAAGTTAGCGGAAATTGTTTTGTTTTTTTTTTGTTTTTTTTTCTTACAAAGTCTCATATTCCACTAACTTGTGTCAAAAAATAAAATCTCACATGAACTCACCATACCCCTCACGGAATCCAAATGCGTAAAATTTTTTAGACATTTATATTCCAGACTTCTTCTCACGCTTTAGGGCCCCTAGAATGCCAGGGCAGTATGAATACCCCACATGTGACCCCATTTCGGAAAGAAGACACCCCAAGGTATTCCGTGAGGGGCATATTGAGTCCATGAAAGATTGAAATTTCCGCTAACTTGTGCCAAAAAAAAAAAATTCTATGAACTCGCCATGCCCCTCATTGAATACCTTGGGGTGTCTTCTTACCAAAATGGGGTCACATGTGGGGTATTTATACTGCCCTGGCATTTTAGGGGCCCGAAAGCGTGAGAAGAAGTCTGCGATCCAAATGTCTAAAAATGCCCTCCTAAAAGGAATTTGGGCCGCTTTGCGCATCTAGGCTGCAAAAAAGTGTCACACATGTGGTATCGCCGTACTCAGGAGAAGTTGGGGAATGTGTTTTGGGGTGTCATTTTACATTTACCCATGCTGGGTGAGAGAAATATCTTGGTCAAATGCCAACTTTGTATAAAAAAATGGGAAAAGTTGTCTTTTGCCAAGATATTTATCTCACCCAGCATGGGTATATGTAAAATGACACCCCAAAACCCATTCCCCAACTTCTCCTGAGTACGGCGATACCAGATGTGTGACACTTTTTTGCAGCCTAGGTGGGCAAAGGGGCACACATTCCAAAGTGCACCTTTCGGAGTTCACCGGTCATTTTTTACAGATTTTGATTGCAAACTACTTCTCACGCATATGGGCCCCTAAAATGCCAGGGCAGTATAACTACCCCACAAGTGATCCCATTTTGGAAAGAAGACACCTCAGGGTATTTCGTGAGGGGCATGGCGAGTTCCTAGAATTTTTTATTTTTTGTCACAAGTTAGTGGAATATGAGACTTTGTAAGAAAAAAATAAAATAAAAAATAAATCATCATTTTCCGCTAACTTCAGACAAAAAATAAAAAGTTCTATGAACTCACTATGCCCATCAGTGAATACCTTAGGGTGTCTACTTTCCGAAATGGGTCATTTGTGGGGTGTTTGTACTGTCTGGGCATTGTAGAACCTCAGGAAACATGACAGGTGCTCAGAAAGTCAGAGCTGCTTCAAAAAGCGGAAATTCACATTTTTGTACTATAAAAACTTTTACCCAAACCATTTTTTTTTACCCAAACATTTTTTTTTTATCAAAGACATGTAGAACAATAAATTTAGCGAAAAATGTATATATGGATGTCGTTTTTTTTGCAAAATTTTACAACTAAAAGTGAAAAATGTCGTCATTTTTTTGCAAAAAAAATCGTTAAATTTCGATTAATAACAAAAAAAGTAAAAATGTCAGCAGCAATGAAATACCACCAAATGAAAGCTCTATTAGTGAGAAGAAAAGGATGTAAAATTCATTTGGGTGGTAAGTTGCATGACCGAGCAATAAACGGTGAAAGTAGTGTAGTGCAGAAGTGTAAAAAGTGGCCTGGTCATTAAGGGGGTTTCAGCTAGCGGGGTTGAAGTGGTTAATTATAAATCTGTTCCTTAGCCTCTATCCTGTGGAAAAGAAATAAGATTTATCAAACCAGTGTAACGTAGAACCGGCTGAATTGCCCATAGCAACCAATCAGTTTCCACCTTTCATTTTCCAAAAGAGCGCTGAAAAATTAAGGTGAAATCTGCTTGCTTTATCTTTACATTGGTTTGATAAATCCCACGCTTGGTGATATATGACGTCACTGCGCCGGCCGACGTGATCACGGGCCGCATGAAATTTTGCACCAGATCTTCAGTCAATATGGCGGTGGCCAGCATGTCGTGAGCAAATGGATGAGGTAAGTATGATGTAATTCATTCATAAAGCAAATTTTTATGTAAAATTTCGCGAAGCAGCTGAATCTAATATTTGAATACTTCGCTCAACACTATAGAAAAAAGTAAAGTTCAGCAGCCCTCACCTGCCCCACCTTCACCTGTGAGCACGGAGGACCTGTGTCAGGTCCGGGTAACACAGTGAAATAGGGTTCAAGAAATCCAGCTCCACTTCGATAAAGGAAACATTTATTTTGCTTGTGGTAAAATCACATCTAGTTACAATTACAATAGTCTTGTGTTAAAGATGTGTGAATTTTATTCTATATTTTGTATATCTAGGATTGTAATTAGTTAACTTTTTCTACTTCCAAGTGCCCACCCACCCCCCTCTTTGTTTCAAGACTGGAGAGGAGAGAGAGGGGGGCAAAGAGCTGTGCTGTGGGAAGTGTGATTTCTCATCTTTCTACAGGTGTCCCATAGAGTGTCAGGCATTGCCTTATGCATGAACAGGTGGAATGCGTAAGCCAATCATATGGCTTGATGATATGTATATATTATTCACTGCCTATAGGGAAGCACCTCTTTAAAGTGTCACATATGACGTAGGCAGTATTCTTGTTAGAATAAACTCCATTACAAAATGGCGATGGTAACCAGATGTTTACACTAGTTCACATTCCAAAGTAGGACCCAGTGCGCAGAAGCCAGGGTGCTATCTTCTCTCTCTTATCTCTTCTTCCTTTTTGACCAATGAAACAATGTTTTAGCCTCAGTGAGGACTGCCCTCCTCTGAAAATGTATATACGCTTACCCCATGTAATTAAAGTTAGAGATTGCTTTGACCAACTTCTTTGTCAGTGTTCAGTCTCTCAGCCACGCGTGGATATTAACCCCTGGGGGGGGGGGTACATTGATCTGGAACACCAGAGTGTATCTAAAATGCCCTAATTTAGGGTGGTTTTAACACTTGTCTACGCGTTTTGGGCTACAAAAAAAAATTGAAGCCTTTCTTGAACCCCTTCGCTCAACACTAGTTATAAACAAGATGCTTTAGATGTGTCAGGAGAGTGGACTGATCCACGAATGTGTGCCGGCCGTTCCATGCATTGGGGACCGGGCACCATCTGTGCGGTTGCTGTAGATGGATCCAGACCCATTCAACTTGAATGGGTCCGTGATCCGTCTGCACCGCAAAAAAATAGAACATGTAGTGCTTCCGTTTCACACCGCTCACTCTGGATTGCAGACCCATTCAAGAGAATGGGTCCGCATCCGTGATACAGTGCACAAACCGATGGTGCTCGTATATTGCGGACCTACTGTTTGCGGGCTGCAGGCATGAGCCCTAAAAGTGTTTTCTCCATGTTTGTGCCGGGATACGTTCCCACCTTTGAAGAAAGAAAGACGAGGATCTCTCATACTGTCTCATGTAATACTTTATTGATCATTTTTATTTATTTAGGACAATGCATTTGATAACACTATTATTTGCATCAGTGCCATCATTCAATAACATTGTGATCTGCACAGATTGCTGGCAAGGCCAACTCTTGGATGTCACATTGCAGTCTCTTTCAATTACAGATGCAATCGTGAAAAGCTGCTGCTCGGTGGAGGCCAAACTGTGAACGGTAAGACTTCAAGCATCACCTTCCAGCAGGGATTCCTCATTCCCTACCATGCACTTCATCCACCGCACGTGGGGTGATTGCTGAGCCGCCCTCACCTGCCGAAAACCCGGCCAGAAACCTCCGCCGATCCGCCATCTTCCCAGCGTGACGTCACTTGCACAGCGCCACCACCAGGTCGCCGGCTGATGACGTCATAGAAGATGAAGCGGGTATAGGCGGCGCAGTGTGCTGAGGTAACTGGCGGGATGACGGGGTGATACGTTCTCATGTATGTCACGGTTCACTCTACTGTCCATTCATGTCGTGATAGGGGTGAGAAGTGATTGTGTTGTGGTGCAGACTAGGGTGAGGAGTATGAGGCATGGATACATTCCCGTGTTATTACTGGGCTGGGGGAAAGTGAACGTTTTCCTAAAGTAATAGAAATGTGAAACATTAATAGAAAGTAAAAAAACTGTAAGCACAATGCAGAGCCAGCTCTGACCCAGATGGACACCACAAGTGCTGACAGCCCAGTGACTAGGACAATTGCAGTACAGGTAGCACTACTTTCCCCTCAGATTCAAACAGAGCCTTAAAGGGATTGTCTCCAGCAAATGGTATTTATCATGTAGCCAAAGTTAAAGGTGTTTTCAGAGACTTTAAAGGGATTCTGTCACCTCCTTTTACCCTATAGAGCTGCGGATATGCACGGCTAGATCGCCGCTAGCATGTCCGCAATATACCGGTCCCATAAAGCGGTGTCCTTTTATTGAGTTTAAAAAATGATTTTAGAGATATGGAAATGAGCCTGGTAAGGTGCCCAGGGGCTATACTAACCTTCTTGGTGCCCAGCCACGCCCCCCTGTGAAGGAGCCCAGCACCGCCTGCGTCCTCCGAATCTCCTCCTTTCATCACAGTTAGATTGCCGTACTCATGCGATGCGCAGTGTCGGTATAGTGTTCCTTCCCTGTGCTGGCATCAGCCTCAGGGAAGGAACTGCGCATGCGCGATCTAACTGTGAGCAAGGAGGAGATTCGGAGGACACAGGCGGAGCTGGGCTCCTTCACAGGGGGGCATGGCTGGGCACCATAAGGGTAAGTACAGCCCCTTGGGCACCTTACTAGGCTCATTTACATATCTCTAAAATAATTTTTTAAACAAAATAAAAGGACACTGCTTTATGGGACAGGTATATTGCGGACATGCTAGCGGCGATCTAGCCGTGCACGTCTGCATCTCTATACGGTAAAACGAGGTGACAGAATCCCTTTAAGGCCCCCTGCACACAGCCGTGAGCGGTCCGTGGAACCGCGGCCTGGATCCCTCCAGAGAGCAGGAGCGCACGGCGTCATTGGTTGCTATGACGCCGTGCGCTCCCTGCTGCCGGCACAGTACAGTAATACACTGGTATAGATCATACCAGTGTATTACTGTATTGCGGCGGCAGCAGGGAGCGCACGGCGTCATAGCAACCAATGACGCCGTGCGCTCCTGCTCTCAGGAGGGATCCAGGCCGCGGTTCCACGGACCGCTCACGGCTGTGAAACACGGCCGTGTGCAGGGGGCCTAAAGGGTTTCTGTCACCTGAAAAATGGGTATTAAGCTGACTGACATTAGCGATGTGCTAATGTCAGCTGAAAATATTAGCGCCATCTCACTGCCTGCCGCCGTTATTAAGAAAAACAAACTTGTATAATATGGTAATTAGCCTCTAGGTGCAGGGGGGCGTTGCCCCTGCTCCTAGAGGCTCCATTGTCCAACCTCTGGCCACACCCTGCTACACTAGATTGACAGGGCCGGGCACCGTTGGTCTCCTACCTCCGGCCCTGTCTGCAGTGTAAATCTCGTGCCATTCAGTATTCGGCGCAGACGCAGTGAGTCAGACAGCTTAATACCCATTTTTCAGGTGACAGAAACCCTTTTACCCCATAAGGACCCATGACGTAGCTGTATGTCATGTATCTGATTCCTAAACATGGCGCCCGCGTGTAGCGGGAGCCTTAGCCGCGGGGTCTCTGCTATTTTAAATAGCAGAGAGTAGACCCGCGGCACATGTATGCGATTAGCCATAAGGCTGATTGCATATATCGTACCTTTCAGATGCCGTGGTGAAATGTGACCACGGCATCTGCGCAGACCGGAACCAGAAGTCTAGCGCTTCCGGTCCAGTAATAGCGTTCCCCCGCTGAGATGGGGGAACCTGTTACCTTGCGCTAATTGACCGAAGCCTCAAGCAGGCTTCAGAGTTAATGTATAGAGCAATACGGGCCACTAGGTGGCAACCTTGTATTGATATAGTGCAAATGAAGTCTTCAATGATGGCTATTTAGCCATGACTGAATACTATGGCAATCGAATGATTGCCAGTTACTGTCACCCTAGGTGACTTAAAAAAAAGTTTTTACAAATATAATTTTTTTTTTTAAAAACCTAAAATTTCAAATCATCCCCTTCCTTAAAATAAAAATACTTAACCAATAAAAAAATAAACATCATGGGCATCGCCGCATGCGAAAATTCCCATACTATTAAAATATAACAATATTAATGGCATACAGCAAATGGCGTGACGGGGGAAAAAAAACCAGCCCTTTTTTTTTTCCGCTTGTATCATTGGGGGACACAAGACCGTGGGGATAGCTGCTGGTGCCACTAGACTGAAAAGTGATAGCTCCTCCCCTGCCGGCTATACCCCCTCCAGCCTGGAGAGAGCATATCAGTTTTAAGCTTAGTGTCGTAGGAGGCAGACCTCCCTGCTTGCAGAGCGGCTTCCTTTTGTTATTTTTTCTTTTTTCCCTTTTAGGTAGGGGAAACAGAGGCGCCTAGCCCTTCTGTCTACCCCGGGAGCAAGGCCAGTGTCGGATTCCCTCACCGCCCGACCTCCCCCAAGAAGAAAAGGTGGACCAGAGCAGCCCAGCTTCCTGCCAGCCTAAGGGTCACCTGGATCCGGCGAGACCCCCCCGCCATTCCAGTCTCCCGCCACTTCATGTGCTAGCTGCTGAACTCTGAGGAGGGGTGAAGAGAAGAGGATGAAGATGGGGTGATTACTCTGGATTAGGCGAGTATTATCTGCACCCTCCATCCCTCCCCCCTTTCATTCCCTCCTCCCCCCTCCCCTTTCCTCTCCATTCGGTCACAGAGTTAGGATGGAAGCCTTCCGTCCTTTTATTTTTTTCAGGGGGGCACTGGGAACCATTCCTGAGAAGATCCACACCTGGTCTCTCTCTATGCACAGGAAATACTTACCTGGCCCTTACTCCACTGATGGCACATTTTCCGCTGCACTTACACAGGCTGTGGGCTCTTCCACCCAGATCCTGATCATAACCGAAAATGCAGCTGAACAGGAAGAGAAACACACACATCCGGTCGGGACCCAAGCAGAGGAGTCTGTAGCCTGTAAGAGTGCAGTAGGGACAGTGACATCTGAGAATAGAGGGATGGGTAAATATTAACTAAAGAAATGGCATTATAAAACACGTGGAGAACCCCTTTTATAGCTGACATTTGCTGCATCTGTTCTTTGGGTACCAGACAATGTACAGGTAATTTTGAAGCGAAAACTGCTTGCTCAAGCACCGCTATCTCTTCAAACAGCTGATCGGCCAGGAATTGGACCAGCACCAATCTGATATTGATGACCTATCCTGCACAGCCCCTTTAAGATGTCCATAAATTACACGCCATATCTTTGATAGGCCATCAATATCAAATTAGTGGGGGGACTGACACCCAGCAGTCCCCACTCCCAGTCAGCTGTTCCGGAGTAACTCTGGTGCTGGAAGTGAGCTGGTTAGAGTAGTGCTGCTCCCATTGAAGTGAATGAACGGAGCAGTATAGTTCCTGTGCTGGAGCTACTCCAGAACAGATACTCCTTTTGATATTGATGGCATGTAATAAGGATGCGTCATCAAGATCAGAATCCTGGACAGCGTCTTTAAAGGGACACTGACAGGCCCGATAAACATTATTAGTTATTTCTTATGCAGTCATAGGTCTATTAAAGTGTATTCCAATCACATAAGAGTACCCCCTGTCCGCATTTTAAACCATGTAAAAACAACTTTATAATCATCTGTCAGTCACCTTCCTTTATGCCAAAGGGGGCGCTAGGAAACGACAGTTGGGGCGCGGCTGGGCACAAAGGTGGGAGAAAAAACGCCCCTTGGGCATAAAGGAAGGTGATTGACAGATGATTATAAAGTTGCTGTGTCCCTTTAAGTTGCTGTAGAGGGTTCTAACAGCAGGTTGCCCCTCTTTTTACCATTTAACAAACATGCATTTTATAAATAATAAATAAGCCTCAAAAAAGTACGTTGCTTAGTGGCGTCGCAGGTCCCAATGGTGAAGTGGGTACAGTTCACACAGGTGAAAGCGTTTCTTTTGATTGGACCGCGCTGCCTCAGAAGTCACAGGAAATCCACAATCGAAGCCAGCAAGATAATCACGGACATGGGGAAGCAAACAGGCCAGTCAAAGCCTCTCCTCTCCTTTCCAAGCTTCTATGGAACACCAAAATTGCATCCAATAGTGAAGTACCGTCATACAGATTGGAGTAGAAAATGGTTTTATTATACTCACCATGTACAAGTATATACAGGCAGTATACAATGAATCAATCACCATTGTATACTGCCTGTATATACTTGTACATTGTGAGTATAATAAAACCATTTTCTACTCCAATCTGTATGACGGTACTTCACTATTGGATGCAATTTTGGTGTTCCATAGAAGCTTGGAAAGGAGAGGAGAGGCTTTGACTGGCCTGTTTGCTTCCCCATGTCCATGATTATCTTGCTGGCTTCGATTGTGGATTTCCTGTAACAAACATGCATGTTTGAGCCGAGGGTGCAAGTTTTGGAGGGTATACAATTTTTTTTCCCTTTTAATTATCGTGCGACAGCTGCAGTCCTCAGACAAACCACTGTATTCTTCTGGACTGCAGCTGTACTTCTATTTACAAACTGTCAGTACAGAAAGTCTGGGTATATCCCTGGCCTAAATATGCAGCATTCTAATAAGGTTATCATCGTGGAAACATATTGCTGACGACCTTGTAACAACCACAAGCCCGACCCAACATTGCAGAAATTTTATATTGACTTGTGAGTGATCAGATGTAGCTGAGGATAGGCCATCTATAGTAAAATCCTGGACAACCCCATAAAAGTTAGAATAGGGGGAAACCATTAGCATGAGGGATGTTCAGAAAGGATTCACACAGTTTTGGTTTTTGTATGGGCTTTATTTTGTCAAAATGTGTTCTTTATACATCTCCTTCCCTTATGCCACTCATGTTTTTGCTAAAGAAAAAACACTCAATCTGCACTATAATAGCTTTGTCTGAATTAGGCCCAAATGTTCATTTCACCAGCATTGCCTGCCTTACAAAAGACTATCATTCTATGTCGATCATCTAAAAGCAGTGAACATCTAGATTTTGCTTACCTGAAAATATTTGTTCCTTGAGGTCCAAAGGCAACACTGAATGGGTTTGCAGCTCCGGTTCTAATTAGGACAGAAGAAGCAAATATTGAGGAACAAACAAAAAGGAACAAAACAAACAAGTTCCTCTTGTCCTTCAGGCAGCACTGAATGGGATTTAGGTAGGAATTCAGGGGTAGCTATTTGGAACACCAGCGCAGGACAGGACTGCAATGTCAAAGGCTGAACCTGCACAAGAGATGTCCAGCCTATAGAGTTTTTGGCAAAGGTATTGGATGATATCCAAGAGGCTGATTGACAGTTCTGATCCAGAGAAAGCAAGCAATTCTGCCCAGGAGGCAGCAGGGCTCCAGATGGCGACCAAAATGGTCGCCAATGCGACTAAGAATTTACAAATGGCGACAAGACTTTTTAGTCTTGTCGCCATTTGCGACTAGACCCTCCGCGGCAGCTCTGCAGTAGAACAGCGACGGGCACAGGAGCTGATCGTTCTCTGCCGCCGATGTTCTCCTCAGTCTGAGTCAGCTCGGTCACAGCACACAGAGACGCTGGCAGCAGGGAGGGGAGGGGCTCGGGAGCAGTGTAATCTGATCCTAGAGTGGAGGCTGCTTCTGCCAGCCCCTCCCCTCCCCGCCCACCAACCAATCAGAGCTGAGGCAAGGCAAGCACTAGCAGCTCTGAGTCACTGACAAGTACAGGGAGAAAGAATCGGATGAGTCACAGGTGAAAAGAACTAAAGATCCGACTTGTGACTCATTCGATTCTTTCTTAGACTCCCTGTACAGTGTGCCCCCAACACCCCAGTATAAGAAACATTGGTGGCACAGCGTGCTCCCCAACACCCCAGTATAAGAAACATTGGTGGCACAGTGTGCCCCCCCCCAACACCCCAGTATAAGAAACATTGGTGGCACAGTGTGCCCCCCCAACACCCCAGTATAAGAAACATTGGTGGCAGTGTGCCCCCCCCAACACCCCAGTATAAGAAACATTGGTGGCAGTGTGCCCCCTCCCAACACCCCAGTATAAGAAACATTGGTGGCACAGTGTGCCCCCTCCCAACACCCCAGTATAAGAAACATTGGTGGCACAGTGTGCCCCCTCCCAACACCCCAGTATAAGAAACATTGGTGGCTCAGTGGGAAGTGCCAATGAGGGTTAAAAAATAACTTTAAAAAATTAACTCACCTCCTCCAGTTGATCGCGTAGCTGTCGGTCTCCTGTTCTGTCTTCAGGACCTGTGGTGATGTCACTGAGCTCATCACATGGTCCATTACCATGGTGATGAATCATGTGATGTATCATGTGATGAGCACAGTGATGTCACCACAGGTCCTTTGACAGGTCCTGAAGAAAGAACAGGAGATGATCAATTGGAGGAGGTGAGTTAATTTTTATTTTTTAACCCTCATTGGCACTCCCCACTGCGCCACCAATGTTCATTATATTGAGGGGGGGGGGGGGGGCACACTGCGCCACCAATGTTTATTATACTGGGGTGTTGGGGGGGTGCACACTGCGCCACCAATGTTTATTATATTGAGGGGGGCACACTGCGCCCCCCAATGTTTATTATACTGGGGTGTTGGGGGGGTAATGTTTATTATATTGAGGGGGGCACACTGCGCCACCAATGTTTACTATCCTCGGGTGTTGGGGGGGAGCGCACTGCGCCACCAATGTTTATTATATTGAGGGGGGGCACACTGCGCCCCCCAATGTTTATTATACTGGGGTGTTGGGGGGGTAATGTTTATTATATTGAGGGGGGCACACTGCGCCACCAATGTTTACTATACTAGGGTGTTGGGGGGGTGCGCACTGCGCCACCAATGTTTATTATATTGAGGGGGGCACACTGCGCCACCAATGTTTATTATATTAGGAAGGCACACTGCGCCACCAATGTTTATCATACTGGGGTGTTGGGGGGCGCACTGCGCCACCAATGTTTATTATATTGACCTTCTACTAAGCATTCTGTATTAAAGAATGCTATTATTTTCCCTTATAACCATGTTATAAGGAAAAATAATACAGTGAATAGACTTTCATCCTAGCAACCAAGAGTGAAAATCGCACCGCATCCGCACTTGCTTGCGATTTTCACGCAGCCCCATTCACTTCTATGGGGCCTGCGTTGCGTGAAAAACGCACAACATAGAGCATGCTGCGATTTTCACGCAACGCACAAGTGATGTGTGAAAATCACCGCTCATGTGCACAGCCCTATAGAAGTGAATGGGTCCGGATTTAGTGCGGGTGCATTCCGGTATTTTGAATGCCAGATCCGGCACTAATACATTCCTATGGGAAAAAATGCTGGATCCGGCATTCAGGCAAATCTTCAGTTTTTTTCCGTCTGAGATAAAACCGTAGCATGCTGCAGTTTTATCTTTTGCCTGATCAGTCAAAATGACTGAACTGAAGACCTCCTGATGCATCCTGAACGGATTACTCTCTATTCAGAATGCATAGGGATATGCCTGATCAGTTCTTTTCCGGTATAGAGCCCCTGTGACGGAACTCTATGCCGGAAAAGAAAAACACTAGTGTGAAAGTACCCTAAAATATTAAGTTTAAATCCCCCCTTTCCCAATTTTACATATAAAATATATAAACAATAAATAAATAAACATATTACATAGCGCTGTCCAAACTATTCAATTATTAAAAAATGTCTCCTATGCGGTGAGCATTCGCCATTTTTTAGTCACCTTGTCACCCCAAAAAATAGGATAGGACTGTTCTATTATGGGCCGAATGTTTCATAAAATGCGAAATGCACGCGGCTTTTTTTGGTGTTGTTTTTTTTTTGCGCGGTATTGAGTATCGCAATACTTTTTATGGTGACGAAAGCGAATCAAAATTTTGGTATCAAAACAACCCTATGCCGATCTGATCGGCGTAGCGTTGTCACGATACCAAAATTTTGATTCGGTTTCGATTTGGCGACTAAAAATTTGATTTGGCTCCTAAATTTTTCAGTTCAGGAGCCAATGGCTACTAGGTATTTTTTTTAGTGTGGAGCACTGGGCAGCAGTGAATCTTGTGGAGTGTGGCTTTTTTTGTAACGGTGATGCTTTATAGGTTGCTGAGATGACCACCATTATTCATCTTGCAAAGTCGCTTTACGGGCTTTCAGTCCCGTTCTGGGACCTTGGAACTGCAGAAACAAAGATTTTTCTTTTCTGAAGGATGATGTCGAACAAATGTTTTTTCAGAAAATGTAGCACTTCCTGTTGGTTTGTTTGAGGTTCCGGAAATAATGCTGGCAAGAAAAACTCTTGAGTAAGATTTGCCACTGAGTTGACTTTTGGAAAGAATGACGGGACAGTCCTGTAAATTATACAGTCTGGACGAACGTGCAGTCTACAGAAAAGTGCCTGGAGTTCCGAGAATCTTCTTGCTGTAGATATACCTACTAGGAAGATATGTGGAAAGATTTATTTAACCAATCATTAGTAACAGGAGTCGTCCCGGAAGATTGGAAATTGGCAAATGTCGTGCCCATTCACAAGAAAGGTAGTAAGGAGGAATCGAGCAACTATAGACCAGTGAGTCTGACATCAATAGTAGGCAAATTAATGGAAACCCTATTAAAGGATAGGATTGTGGAACATCTAAAATCCCATGGATTGCAAGATGAAAAACAGCATGGGTTTACTTCAGGGAGATCATGTCAAACAAATCTTAAAGATTTTTTGACTGGGTGACTAAAATAATAGACGGTGGAGGTGCAGTAGACATCGCATATCTAGATTTTAGTAAGGCTTTTGACACTGTCCCACATAGAAGACTTATCAATAAACTGCAGTCATTGAGCATGGACTCCCATATTGTTGAGTGGATTAGGCAGTGGCTGAGTGACAGACAACAGAGGGTTGTAGTCAATGGAGAACATTCAAAACAAGGTCATGTTACCAGTGGGATTCCACAGGGATCTGTACTGGGACCAATTTTGTTTAATATCTTCATAAGTGATATTGCAAAAGGCCTCGATGGTAAGGTTTGTCTTTTTGCTGATGACACAAAGATATGTAACAGGGTTGATGTTCCTGGAGGGAAACGCCAAATGGAAAAGGATTTAGGAAAACTAGAAGAATGGTCAGAACTCTGGCAACTAAAATTTAATGTGGATAAGTGCAAGATAATGCACCTGGGGCGTAAAAACCCAAGGGCAGAATATAGAATATTTGACACAGTCCTGACCTCAGTATCTGAGGAAAGGGATTTAGGAGTAATTATTTCAGAAGACTTAAAGGTGGGAAGACAATGTAATAAAGCAGCACGAAATGCCAGCAGAATGCTTGGATGTATAGGGAGAGGTATAAGCAGTAGAAAGAGTGAAGTGCTTATGCCGCTGTACAGATCACTGGTGAGACCTCACTTGGAGTATTGTGCGCAGTACTGGAGGCCATATCTCCAGAAGGATATAGATACTCTAGAGAGAATTCAGAGAAGAGCTACTAAACTGGTCCATGGATTGCAGGATAAAACTTACCAGGAAAGGTTAAAAGACCTTAATATGTATAGCTTGGAAGAAAGAAGAGACCGAGGGGATATGATAGAAACTTTTAAATACATAAAGGGAATCAACTCGGTAAAGGAGGAGAGCATATTTAAAAGAAGAAAAACTACCACAAGAGGACACAGTTTTAAATTAGAGGGGCAAAGGTTTAAAAGTAATATAAGGAAGTATTACTTTACTGAGAGAGTAGTGGATGCATGGAATAGCCTTCCTGCAGAAGTGGTAGCGGCAAATACAGTGAATGAGTTTAAGCATGCATGGGATAGGCATAAGGCTATCCTTTATATAAGATAGGGCCAGGGACTATTCATAGGATTCAGATATATTGGGCAGACTAGATGGGCCAAATGGTTCTTATCTGCCGACACATTCTATGTTTCTATCTTTTTGTGACAGGTCTCTGAGCATAGCTTTGTCTAGTGGCTCAAACGGAGGACCCGACAGGTAATCCAGCACCAAAGACAAGTCCCATTGCAGGCGACGAGGTCTGATGTGTGGTCGCAGATTGTTGACCACTTAAAAAAAAAATTGATAAATGGTTGGTCAGAGAATTTATTATTATACAGAGAATTAATAGCTGCAAATTGTAACTTTAAGGTGGGTTTACAGGGCTGATGGAACAGCCAACAGTCTGCTGCTCCCCCAGTGAAGGTGACCATAATGCTGTAGAAATCGAACTGTTTCTACAATCTGGTGACACAAGTGATCTTGGGAGTCTGCGATTAGTAGCCAGTCATCGAGGTACATAAGTATTTGTATTCCTTGGAGTCTCAATGTGGAAAGTGCCATGAATGAGAACTTGGTAAAGACTTGTGGAGCTGAAGTGATTCCGAAGGGGAGACAGGTGAATTGTTAGTGTAGTATTCTGAACTGGTGACAGATCGCTACCTACATAGGAACTTCCTGTATTTTTTTCTTATTGGCAAGTGCAAATAGGAGTCCAAAAGTTGTTGTTTTTTTTAAAAGACGATGCCACCTTGAAGTATTGTAATGGCGGATTTTATGGAGTCCTTCTTGAGGAATCTGTTTCGGTTGTAAATGTCCATTATGAAATGCCATTTTGTTTTGGAACAGAGAGTACAGGAGAGTATACTCCTTGTCCTTTCTCCCCTTTTGGAACTTCTTCCAGAGCTTCTTTTTGAAGAAATTCTATTAGTTGATCCCAGACATGTGGCTTTGTTGAGGACACTGACACGAATTTGTCTGGAAGCAGACAAATTCCAGAGAGTAACCATCTCTTATTTTTGACTGTACCGAGGTATCTGAAGTATCATTGAGCCAATGTAGGTGATGTCCTGCCAGCCTGGTGCCTACCTGGTGCAGGGTTACTCTGGCTTGAGAATTCCTTCTTCTCATTTTTTCTTGGTGGTGAAAGAATTGAAATCTTCCCTTCAGAGTCATGGTTGTCTGCTTCCTCTACTGGAACGAAAAAAAATCTTCTACCTCCACGTCTCTGGTTAGAAAAATTTTGAGTTTTCTGTTTAGGAAGTTGAGGAAACAAATTCCCTGTATCTTTACTAAGTTCCTTTAAGATTCCTTTTCATTCTTTTCCAAACAGGCTTGAGTGAAAGAATGGTAGAGCACAGAAATGGTTCTTAGAAGATACATCACCCTTCCAGGATTTAATCCACAGGGCTCGGCGAGATGAGTTGGAGAACATTATATTCTTAGCCGATAGTCTCAACATATCCAAGGGAAAAATCACAGAGGAATTCACTGGCTAATTTCAAGAAAGAAAGATCTTCAAAAATCTGCTCCTTTGGGGTACCGTCCATAAGGTCTCTTCATATTTGGCTGAGCCAGAGCCTGAGAGTTACTGCAGCTGGCACCGTAGCAAGCAATGCTTTACAGAAAGAGGAGGACAGTTGCTAATTTCTACGTAGAAGAGAATCCACTTTTCTTCAACAGAGAGGATTCAACAGAAAACACTGCCTTTTTGCTAATTTGGCTACTGGAATATCGACTTTTAGTGATGATTCCTATTCTTCTGACTCCTTGGGGTCCACTTTATACATAGCATGAAACCTTGATGCAAAATCATTTTTTTTAATCTGGTTTAGCCCAACTTTGTTAAGATAATACTTTAATATCTGGATAGCTGGGGACAACCTTTGCCTTTTTTGGAGGAAAATAAAAAAAAAGTGTCCTTATTGATGGTTTCATTAAGGGATTCGTCTTTTTTCTTACACTTTTAACTGCACTAACTAACTTAAAAGCTTTATCTTTATGAAAAACAAAAAAATTTCTGAAATATCCTGATCAAAATCTCCATTAAAAAAACTTCTCTCTCAGAGAGAACCTGGATATCCAAAGAAGCAAAAGAGGAGGACGAAGACTTGCGTTTCTGACGTCTTTGTTTCTTGTGATGTTTTTTATGTTTCTTTCTTTTTTTCCTGAATTTTATCAAACGTTTTATTTCATTTTCCCTGGAACCATTGAAGGAATCCTGAAGTACACTTGGTACACTGGTTACAGGTGTCATTAGATTCATCGTCAGGTAAGGGCTGTTGGCATTCAGAACACAGCCTGTGCCTTGATTTTCTTTCTCCATTTCTACTGAGGAGAAATGCTGGCCATCTGAAACAGAAAAAGACATTAGGCCCCTTTCAGGAAAGCGAGTCCCATGCATTGCTATGTAACCCTTATACAGACGTGGACAAAATTGTTGGTACCCTTTGGTCAATGAAAGAAAAAGTCACAATGGTCACAGAAATAACTTTAATCTGACAAAAGTAATAATAAATTAAAATTCTATAAATGTTAACCAATGAAAGTCAGACATTGTTTTTCAACCATGCTTCAACAGAATTATGTAAAAAAATAAACTCATGAAACAGGCATGGACAAAAATGATGGTACCCCTAACTTAATATTTTGTTGCGCAACCTTTTGAGGCAATCACTGCAATCAAACGCTTCCTGTAACTGTCAATGAGACATCTGCACCTCTCAGCAGGTATTTTGGCCCACTCCTCATGAGCAAACTGCTCCAGTTGTGTCCGGTTTGAAGGGTGCCTTTTCCAGACTGCATGTTTCAGCTCCTTCCAAAGATGCTCAATAGGATTGAGGTCAGGGCTCATAGAAGGCCACTTTAGAATAGTCCAATTTTTTCCTCTTAGCCATTCTTGGGTGTTTTTAGCGGTGTGTTTTGGGTCATTGTCCTGTTGCAAGACCCATGACCTGCGACTGAGACCAAGCTTTCTGACACTGGCTAGTACATTTCTCTCTAGAATTCCTTGATAGTCTTGAGATTTCATTGTACCCTGCACAGATTCAAGACATCCTGTGCCAGACGCAGCAAAGCAGCCCCAGAACATAACAGAGCCTCCTCCATGTTTCACAGTAGGGACAGTGTTCTTTTCTTGATATGCTTCATTTTTTCGTCTGTGAACATACAGCTGATGTGCCTTGGCAAAAACTTCGATTTTTGTCTCATCTGTCCACAGGACATTCTCCCAGAAGCTTTGTGGCTTGTCAACATGTAGTTTGGCATATTCCAGTCTTGCTTTTTTATGATTCGTTTTCAACAATGGTGTCCTCCTTGGTCGTCTCCCATGTAGTCCACTTTGGCTCAAACAACGACGGATGGTGCGATCTGACACTGATGTTCCTTGAGCATGAAGTTCACCTTGAATCTCTTTAGAAGTCTTTCTAGGCTCTTTTGTTACCATTCGGATTATTCGTCTCTTAGATTTGTCATCAATTTTCCTCCTGCGGCCACGTCCAGGGAGGTTGGCTACAGTCCCATGGATCTTAAACCTATGAATAATATGTGCAACTGTACTCACAGGAACATCTAGTTGCTTGGAGATGGTCTTATAGCCTTTACCTTTAACATGCTTGTCTATAATTTTCTTTCTGATCTCTTGAGACAGCTCTTTCCTTTGCTTCCTCTGGTCCATGTCGAGTGTGGTACACACCATATCACCAAACAACACAGTGATTACCTGGAGCCATATATATAGGCCCAATGGCTGATTACAAGGTTGTAGACACCTGTGATGCTAATTAGTGGACACACCTTGAATTAACATGTCCCTTTGGTCACATTATGTTCTGTGTTTTCTAGGGGTACCATCATTTTTGTCCATGCCTGTTTCATGAGTTTATTTTTTTACATAATTCTGTTGAAGCATGGTTGAAAAACAATGTCTGACTTTCATTGGTTAACATTTATAGAATTTTAATTTATTATTACTTTTGTCAGATTAAAGTTATTTCTGTGACCATTGTGACTTTTTCTTTCATTGACCAAAGGGTACCAACAATTTTGTCCACGTCTGTAGGTCTGGAATGTACTGGATAACACTTGCATAATGCTGTCAGTGTTATCCAATACATTCCAGAACTGTAAGGGTTACATAGCATCATAAATCCATATAATGCTATGCATCCCCGCCAGTGCTGGGAGGTCAGGACAGGTGATCTCGCTGCCACGCACTGTGAGTTCGATGCATAAGACTCTCTCATGTGAAAGGGGCCTTAGGCTGAGTTCACACGGGCGAGATTTCCGCGCGGGTGCAATGCAGTAGGTGAACGCATTGCACCTGCACTGAATCCTGACCCATTCATTTCAATGGGGCTGTGCACATGAGCGTTTTTTTTCATGCATCACTTCTGCAATGCTTTAAAATCGCAGCATGCTCTATATTCTGCGTTTTTAACGCAGCCCTGGCTCCATAGAAGTGAATGGGGCTGCGTTCATAACGCATTGGATCTGCAAGCAAGTGCGGATGCAATGCGTTTTTCACTGATGGTTGCTAGGAGATGTTGTTTGTAAATCTTCAGTTTTTTTATCACGCGCGTGAAAAACGCATCAAAACGCATTGCACCCGCGCGGAAAAAACTGAACAACTAAACGCAATTGCAGCCAAAACTGACTGAACTTGCTTGCAAAATGGTGCGAGTTTAACTGAACGCACCCTGAACGCATCCGGACCAAATCTGTCACGCTCGTGTGAACTCAGCCTAACTGTTCGTCCAGACAGGAGAGTATACGGCTAGGAGAAAGGCTGCAATAAGGTAACTTAATGTCTGCAGGACTCAGCTGCCCGTCAAGTGTAGGAGAGTCACTGCAAGGTACAGTTTAAATAGGCTGCCAGGGTCTGAACTACGCTGTGCCTGCGCAGATCGTAATATTAGACGCCGATGGCATAGCGGGCGAAATCTCATGATAACTTCTCAAATCACGCATTGGGCTGGAAGCAAAGCTCAAGTGCGGCCACCAGCAGGGCTAAGGCAGGTCTCACAATGCATGCACACTCCACAGGCGTGTACAAGGATCTCTTGGCAATATAGGCTACTGTATGCTCAGACAGTACTACAACCTCCTAGGACAGCAGCGCCTCTATGCAGACCGGAGGGAGCACAGACACCTGATGAAAAAAGGCAGACAGCCTCTTCCTTTTTTCTGGGGGTGGGGGTTTATATTAGAGCAGCTGGGCTAGGATTGGTTGCATTTAATTTATTTATTCTGTCCTAATTAGAACCAGAGCCACAAACCCATTCAGTGCTGCCTGAAGGACGAGCGGAACAATATATCTTGCATGGTCCCTTTAAATTTTCTTTATGTAAGATGATTTTCATTGGGTTTGAAATGAGGACCATCCTCCCCATCAGTTACATCACATGTTCATATAATCTTCAAAATATTTCTACTGATTTAAAACATATTCCATGTTAAAATATTCTGGTCTCTCAAGGTTTACATTTCTTCTTTTTATGTAGGCATCTCATCATGCCATCCTGTGTGGTGCGTGGCTGCAGTCATGCAGAGAAGAAGCGTGATCCGTCTAGAATTTTGCATGGTTTTCCAAAAGAACCTGAGAAAATCAAGCTTTGGCTGCATCAGACTGGACAATATGGTGTCGACCTTGATGACATGGTTGTGAAAGTGTATCTAGGAAAAGTGTATGACACTTATAGAATGTGTTCCTTACACTTCACAAATGACAGTTACCGCTATGATGGATACCGGAGGATTTTAAAAAAGGATGCCGTTCCTACTATTTTTAATAAAATAAAACAATCTACAGTGTCAGGATACTTATTTAGTACTTCTAGTGAGCAACACACCCTTTCTGCTACACCTACTGATGACCAAAAACCATCTTCTTCTGCAGTACATATATTTCGGGTCGAGCCTCAGGTTATTCATCCAAAGCCATCTTTACAACCTACCATCCAGCGAATGACTTTAGTTCCTGTGGTTCCTCAACGTCTTATTTTTCAACCATGTGGCATCAGTCAAAAAAATAATTCGGTAGTTAGCAACACATCATCATTAGTAACCACTCAACCCACTGCAATCAAAACTAGTGATGCCATGCATATGCATTCAGCCATATTAAATGTAAATCAGCAGTCAACTGTATCTGGACCTTCTACGTCCTCCATTTTGGAAGTACCATTGTCATCATCACTGTCTATTAAACGGAGTACATCTGTAAATTCAGAATTGACAGCATCATCTCATGGTAGTAAACTGGAGAAGCTACCTGCTAAATTACAGCATAATACTTCAGTCCCAGTCACATTTGTGCAAAAACCACCCTCTTCTGTTCTTGGTGAAACAAAGCCATGCTCCATGACAGTCCTTCCAGTTTCTGGAAATGTGACCCCTAAGACACAGACACCATCTTCTATATCGGTTGTCAATAATCCACTTAAAATCCCTGATTGTCAGCCACCATCAAAGAAAAGAAAGCTGGAGGAAAATATTGCCCCAAGTGTTTTGCTGAGTCAATCTATGAGCCAAACAACTGTTAATACAGGTAAACTTTATTTTGTATCAAGCAACGCACCAGTGGTTCAGCCATCTTATCTGATTCCAAAGCCTTTAATGGTTGACAAAGGTGTCAACACTGATTCCTTCACAAACAGAAAAAGTTGCTGTATTGCCACTGATCCAATGCACAGAAAAAGAAGTGTACATACACAAACTAAAATATATAGGAAACATCGTAAAATTATGTGCACCTTAATACTTCCATATGAGCCAATCAATGATAATAACTCAGACTCAACTGTATCTCTTGCCAGCCCAGAAGATATAGGATTTAGTGATTGTAGTCCTTCCAGGTCAAGTGACTGTGGCGATGATCCACTTCACATTTTAGAACCCGTTAATTTAGATTTAGTTAAAGTTGAAATATTGTCAGATCCTGAAGTGGATGCACCTACTTTTTCAGATAGCAAACAAGCAATCCATATTAAAGAAGAAAGTGAATCTGTGGGGCAGGCTGTTCCCCTAAAATCTTTTAAAAGTACCTACACATTACCAGAATTTGACATCAGTACAATGAAAACAGAACCCTATATAAAAACAGAAGAGGATCAATTCCCAATTTCTAGTGCACACAAAGTGAGTAATATTTTATCTCAAAACCCCCAAATTGAAAGGACGTCACCCATTCCAAGCTATCCATTGGCTCCAGGTTGGAGAAATCTGACTTCTTGGGAAACATCTGCCATACCGACTGATGATGAACTAGAAGACCTTAATGACTCCTCGTTCTATATCAATGAAATGAGGGAGGATGAAGATGAATCATTCTTACTTCCAAGTGATGCAGAAGATGAAGACGACATAAAACCTGTGTTCCAGGACTTGGATTCACCAGTGGAGAATCCCGTTGAAGAAGAAAAGTATATTGTTTTTGAATCCTGTCTGAAAAAGCTGATAATGATGATCCCGTGTATGTCAGAAACAAAGTGTATGTCACCACTTACACAATACAGAAAAGAAACCATTGGATCCTATTTGTCTATAGAAGTTCGTTGCAGATCTGGTCATACAAGGTTACTATGGGAAAGCCAGCCAAGACATGGATATCAACCAATGGGAAATGTTCTGTTATCTGCCGCAGTGCTATTTAGCGGTTCAAGTTTTCTAAAATCCCAACATATGTTTAAATTGCTGAATCTGAAATCAATAGACAAAAGTACCTATTATAAAACTCAGTCTATGTACCTGTTTCCTACCATTAATCATCACTGGAAGGAGGAACAAAAAGCAGTCATACAAAGTGTCCAGGAAAGACCACTTTGCTTGGCAGGAGATCAACAATTGGACAATCCTGGGTTTTCTGCCAGGTACTCTATATACTCCATGATGGATGTGGCCAGCAAGAAAATTTGTTCGTTTTCCGTACAGCCGGTTATTCCACAAGTGACATTGGAAGGCCTAGAAAAAATAGGATTTCAGAAGTCTATGGGTGAGCTCCAAACTCTGAATGCTGAAGTGAAGATGATTGTTACTGACAGAAGTGTTGCTATTCAGGAACTTCTGAAGAACAATTATCCTGGTATCATTCATCAGTTAGATCTGTGGCACCTATCCAAATCAGTTGGCAATGAAGTTTTAATGGCAGCCAAACATAAAGACTGTGAAATCATATATGAATGGGTGGAGGCAATCAGGAACCATATTTGGTGGAGTTCTTGCACTTGTTGTAAAAACCATGATTTGTTAATTGAAAAATGGAAATCAGTTCTTCAGCATGTTACCAATGTTCATGAGTGGGGTGGTGATAGTGACTGTAAAGCGTGTCATCATCCACCTCTACCAGAAGAAGTGGTGAATAGTGCAAACTGGTTGGAAAAAGACTCAATTGCCCATGAACAACTCAAAAAAATAGTAGAAAATACCAGTCTATTAAAGGACCTAAAACGTGTCTCCTTCCTCTGTCACACTGGAGAGTTAGAGATCTACCATACCACTTGCCTTAAATATCGTCCAAAGACGTTACATTTCTTCCTGGACTCTATGGTAGCACGGACACAACTCGCAGCCCTTGACCACAACAGAAATGTCTGTAGAGTTAAGGAATTGGTGAAAAATGCTTCAAGTGGAAATGCATTAAGTACTATGACACAGGGATTGGACGTCTCCAAAGGTCAAAAGTCATGGATTATCAAGGCTCTGTATAAATCAATCTGTCATAATTTTCTGTTTGACATCATGAATGATGTCATAGGACTTGTCAAAGAGGTGCAAACATTTCAATGACCCTTCACTTTTGAGGAAATACCACTTAAGAGGTTTACATTCTCTATTAGCTGTGTGATAAATTCACACAGCACCCAAAAACAATTTTTTAAAATCATTTGTACATTTTGATTTATCTATTTTACACAGTTGTGTATATAAATATTCCTAATTCTTGTACAAACACATTTCTTAAGTAATGACAATATTTTTGGAGTATAAGACTTGCTAGTCTCCAGTCAGGGAGGTCCAGTTAGTTGGTAGAAAATATGTATTTTCTAACTGCAGTTCTCTAAAGCTGAAAGGGTGTCTTATGATCAGAAAAATACAGTATTTGTGGTTTCAGTTGATTTATTTTGTAAATTGTTATTTTATAATAAAATAACGATAAAATATGTGTGCCCAACTGTTTGCATTAGAGAGGGGACTGTACATGTGTAGTGATGCGCCATAATGTGCAACTTTTTTACACCAAAATAGTGGCGTAATTAGCTTAATAAATGTCACTAATTGTGTTGCACACTGATCAGCCACATTAAAACCACCTGCCTGATAAAGTCCAGTAAGATGTGAGTGGGGAACCTTGAGGATTAAACTTGTTTCTCCACTTAATCCCACAAATGCTTGACGAGATTGAGATCTTGGGAATATGGAGGCCAAGTCAATAACTTGAACTCTTTGACATATTCCCCACCCATGTAGAAGGATGCATTGTCCTGCTGCAAGAGGCCACATCCAGTAGGGAATACCAGTGCCATGAAGGGGTGTCACATACTCTCATCCCTTTAGGTTAATATTGCACTTCACACACTAAACACACACTAAACACAATCCACACATTATAAATACATGCTGTCACCACATGTAACCATGGCTAATGAAATGCCAATCCGTTCCTATGCAAATACACACCACTTTCAGACATCAAACCCTCTTTAAAAGGCGTGGATTATATTTAGAGCTACAGAGGCTGAACATTAAATGGGTGTTCAGGATTTTGTTCTTGATGGCCTATGCTCTGTATAGGGCATCAACATCTGATTGACCCGGATCAGACACCGGTGCCAAAACTACACAGCTCCATCCATTGTGTAGTGGATGGAGGTGGTTTCTGCAGCACTGCTACCATTGAAGTCTATGGGAGCAGTACTGCAGTAACCAGCTCCATCCATTACACAGTAGATGGAGCTGTGTTGTTCTGGCAACAGAGCTTAACTGAAAGAGATGATTGTAGGGTTGTCTGACCCCCGCCAATCTGATATTGATGGCCCTGGATAGACAATCACGAGCAAAATATTGGAATACCCCTTTAACGTTTTAAGACTTAATGCAATAAATACAGTGCTTAGCAGTGATAATTTCACATTCCCCTTTCACTGCTTGTTTTATACATTTATCCTGTGGTTCAGTCTTCAGAATCTCCCTGTAATTTATTATTTAAAAGTAGATAGTATGTGATTGGGGAGAGGGGGAATAGTTCAGTTCGGATAAATGACCATTTGCTGTTTTTTGGAGGCAAAAGAAACCAAGCTTGTGGGTCATGTGTCAGACTTTGACCATGAGACAAACCCCCACAGCTCTGGTTGCTGCAACAAAAATAATTTGGACAGTTCTCAAATCAAAACAGTAATGTTATAAAATGACAAAGGTAATATTCAGTACCATAAAAGCCATTTTCCAGGTGAGTACATGATCTTTACACATCAACCCTCCGGCCCTTGGTCAATTAGCTCAGTACAAGACCAGGGGATATTATCCACAGTCATATATGCATGTACACTGCATTTAGGTTCATGCTGGGGTGCCCTGGTGAGTTTGTAGCTTTGTGCTGCAACAAGGCTGTTATATTGGTTGTCTGGGCCCGCCACAGTCCCACTCTCTCCTGTGAGGATGGACGCAACTTCTCTTACCTTAGCTGCTTTCCGTCCCACTCCCTTTCCTCCAGCTTTGTTGGTGCCTATCGCTGCTATCCTCTGCAGGGCAAGGTCTGCATGACTATTCCATAGGGTGCACGCACGGTCACCCTCGGCCTCCTCAAGAGCTAGTGCGTTTACATCAAATTTCTTCCTCAGCCAATTGCTGGTCGTTCCTGTATATTTAAGGTGCCCTCCCCAGTGCCTGAGCTTTAGAGCATCTCTAGCAAAAGTGTGATTTTCTAAATACTAATGTATCGAGCTACAGTCTGACAACTGACTGACTCCTAGCCACCTGCCCTGATCTTAGCCTGTTCTCGGATTGCCCTACTGCCGCCTGCCCTAACCTTGGACTTGTCCCTCAAACACACTAGCCTGCCTTGACTTTGGCCTGTCTCTTGACTAGGTACAGTTGCAAGAAAAGGTATGTGAACCCTTTGGAATGATATGGATTTCTGCACAAATTGGTCATAACATGTGATCTGATCTTCATCTAAGTCACAACAATAGACAATAACAGTCTACTTAAACTAATAACACACAAATAATTAAATGTTACCATGTTTTTATTGAACACACCATGTAAACATTCACAGTGTAGGTGGAAAAAGTATGTGAACCCCTAGATCAATGACATCTCCAAGAGCTAATTGGAGTGAGGTGTCAGCCAACTGGAGTCCAATCAATGAGATGGGAGGTGTTGGTTACAGTTGCCCTGCCCTATAAAAAACACACACCAGTTCTGGGTTTGCTTTTCACAAGAAGCATTGCCTGATGTGAATGATGCCTCACACAAGAGAGCTCTTAGAAGACCTACGATTAAGAATTGTTGACTTGCATAAAGCTGGAAAGGGTTATAAAACTATCTCCAAAAGCCTTGCTGTTCATCGGTCCACGGTAAGGCAAATTGTCTATGAATGGAGAAAGTTCAGCACTGCTGCTACTCTCCCTAGGAGTGGCCGTCCTGTAAAGATGACTGCAAGAGCACAGCGCAGACTGCTCAATGAGGTGAAGAAGAATCCTAGAGTGTCAGCTAAAGACTTACAAAAGTCTCTGGCATATGCTAACATTCCTGTTAGCGAATCTACTATACGTAAAACACTAAACAAGAATGGATTTCATGGGAGGATACCACAGATGAAGCCACTGCTGTCCAAAAAAAACATTGCTGCATGTTTACAGTTTGCACAAGAGCACCTGGATGTTCGACAGCAGTACTGGCAAAATATTCTGTGGACAGATGAAACCAAAGTTGAGTTGTTTGGAAGAAACACACAACACTATGTGTGGAGAAAAAGAGGCACAGCACACACATCAAAACCTCATCCCACCGTGAAGTATGGTGGTGGGGGCATCATGGTTTGGGGCTGCTTTGCTGCGTCAGAGCCTGGACGGATTGCTATCATCGAAGGAAAAATGAATTCCCAAGTTTATCACAACATTTTGCAGAAGAACTTAAGGCCATCTGTCCACCAGCTGAAGCTCAACAGAAGATGGGTGTTGCAACAGGACAACGACCCAAAGCATAGAAGTAAATCAACAACAGAATGGCTTAAACAGAAGAAAATATGTCTTCTGGAGTGGCCCAGTCAGAGTCCTGACCTCAACCCGATTGAGATGCTGTGGCATGACCTCAAGAAAGTGATTCACACCAGACATCCCAAGAATATTGCTGAACTGAAACAGTTCTGTAAAGAGGAATGGTCAAGAATTACTCCTGACCGTTGTGCACGTCTGATCTGCAACTACAGGGAACGTTTGGTTGAAGTTATTGCTGCCAAAGGAGGTTCAACCAGTTACTAAATCCAAGGGTTCACATACTTTTTCCACCTGCACTGTGAATGTTTACATGGTGTGTTCAATAAAAACATGGTAACATTTAATTCTGTGTGTATTATTAGTTTAAGCAGACTGTGATTGTCTATTGTTGTGACTTAGATGAAGATCAGATCACATTTTATGACCAATTTGTGCAGAAATCCATATCATTCCATTGGGTTCACATACTTTTTCTTGCAACTGTATATTGTCTGACCTCTGGTTGCATTAGTGTATCTGATGTAAATCATCCATGATCAGCATCAACACACCAAAACGCATTGTCACCAAGGTTACCAATACAAATATTAGACCTACTAACCTATGAGTGCCTCTCCCCTTCTATGTTTGCCGCAACTTGCTACGTTATGATGGGGATCCTAAGTTATGTAATGCGTTTATAAATAAATGTGCATTTTGCATTTTCCAAACTTCTTAAGAACATTATAACACAGGTGTGAGAAGGGGATGCTGGGCTACAAGACTTGTTTAGGTTGTCAGGAGCTAAGGCCAGGCAGACCTTGTTCACAAATTCCACCATAACCTGCACTGTCCTGACATGTGGCTATTGCATTGTTTTTTCAATCTCATTGGGTCAGTGTCCTATACCATAAACATTTGATTGGCTTTGTGTTTGCATCTTTATGTATAAACACTGAGAATGGGGAAACCCAGAATTCTACTGTATACCAACTCTGTGTGTGCTTGCTGTCCCTGGCCGGTGAATTGCTTGAGCCTGGACAACTTTATTTTCATTGGAGGAAGCTACTCTAACAGTGGGGATCAGCTTGTCATTCCAAGTACCTGGCCTCTGTTTAGCCTGCTCAACCTTCATCTGAACCTCAGAATCTGCAAGGTTTACCAAAAGCATACTACCATTTTGCGGACGTCTTTAACATGAAGGAGACAGAGTCCTTGCCGCCAAATCGATCTTATGACTGTCGAGTTGACTTGGTTCTTGGATCCACACCTCCTCATGGCCGTGTATACCCTCTGTCTACTCTGGAGACCCAAGCCATGTCAGAATATATGAAGGAGAACCTAGATAGAGGGTTTATTCACAAATAGTCTTCTCCAGCTGGAACCATTCTCCACATTCCTGAATCTCCTTAGTAGCACACCGCAATGGACTTTATTACTGACTTGCTGACCTCCTCTGGATGCAGTTATTTGGGTGATGGTGGTGGACCGCTTTTGTAAAATGGCCCATTTTATATGTTAGTAATGTTTATTCTTCCTTCTGCCAGTCAGCTAACCAAGATAATGATTTTTCATATCTTTTGTCTTCACAGATACCCTCTGCATATTATATCCAATGGAAGAGTTCAGTTTACTTCAAGGTTCTGGAGAGAAGTTTGTAAACTTCTGTACATATCCTTAGACTACTTCTATTCATAACATGCCCAGTCTAATGGTCAGATTAAAGGTGTTCTCCAGGAATACAAAAAAAACTTAAAGGGGTTTTTCAATATTTTTTTTACTGATTTATCCTCTGGATAGGTCATCAGTATCTGAGCGGTGGTGGTCCGACACCCGGGGCCCTCATCAATGATCTGCTTGAGAAGGCAGCAGTGCTCCTCTCTCTGCTTTTCTTAGGCCAGTGACAGGTGATCAGGTAAACAAGGGAAGGCTGCGCTTGCACTGAGGGCAGCCTTCCCTTCAACCAGCTGATTGGCGGGGGTTCCAGGTGTTGGACCCCTGCCGAGCTGATAATGCTGACAGGTCTTCAATATTCACCCCTTCAGGCATTTTCATGTACATATACACGGGGAATGTGGTCTCTTGCCGCTTCTCCATGTGCATGTATGTAATCTGATTGGGCAGGTGCAGAAGCTGCGCCTGCTCAATTAGCGCCACGGGCCCAGCAATTACTGACACCTGGGTCCCTGCTGTATCCGCCGATATCACTGAAAACGCAGATGCCAGTGGATTAACCATCTACATGCCGTGGTCACCGATGACAGCGGCACGTGCAGCGTTTACAGAGGGAGGGGGCTCCCTCTTGGACCCCCGTGCTGGTTGCTATGGCACAGGCATCGGACCTGCCAGCTACAGAAGCCTAGCAGATCCAGCCCCCAGTGTCTTACACTGTATTATGCTGACAGTCAATGTAGCACAATACAGTATGTTTAGCCTGTTCTTCGATTGTCCTACTGCCACCTGCTGTGACTTCCGGCTTGTCTCTTAAATATGCTAGTATGCCTCCTGACCTGACTTCGGCCTGTCTCCTGAATTCGTATGCTGCACACGGTTTTTAACTACTAAGGCTACTTTCACACCAGTGTTTTTTCTGGATCTGGCTGGGCTCAGGAAATACGCCTCCATTACTGATAATACAACCATCTGCAACCATTATGAACGGATCCAGTTGTATTATCTTTAATATTGCCAAGACGGATTAATCATGAACTCCTTTGAAAGTCAATGGGGAACGGATCAGTTTTCTATTGTGTCAGAGTTAAACTGATCCATCCCCATTGACTTGCATTGTGGGTCATGACGGATATGTCTTGCTCTGCATCCCATGATGGAAAGAAAACCGCAACTTGCTGTGGTTTGCTCTCCAGTATGGGAACGCAACCAAACGGAACAGAATGCTTTTTGGAGCCTTCCATTTTATTCAGTTACATTTTGTTCCCATTGACAATGAATGAGGAACAAACTGAAGTGTTTTTCTCCAGTATAGAGATCCTTTGACGGATCGCAATACCAGAAAATAGAAACGCTAGTGTGAAAGTAGCCTTAGATGCTATTGGTATGGTCAGGAAGTATTGCCTTAGATCAGGGGTGTCAAACTCAAATTCATCGGGGGCCGCATCAGCAGTTTGGACTATGTGTCCACTCTTTCAAATAAATATTTAGGACAGCACTCCTTAGGTAGTGAAAGATAATAATTTTATTTCATGTTATTTCAGCCGGAATAGGTGGTATGTCAGTTGCAACGTTTCAGGCTTAATAATCGCCCTTCATCAGGCTGACAAGACATAATGTACAGAAAGGAAAATTATAATATACAGAAAGAAAAATTCAAATTCATATGTAGGTCCTCATGATAATGTAAATAGGTGCATAAATACATAATTATACAGCTAACAAATGGTATAGCATATAATACGAGGGCTCTCTATAGGATACATATGATAATGTTACAGTCACATATACAGAAGCGTTGCTGAGTGTATCATTGCTAATGTGTGGCGTAAACTGTGGCCAGAGAAGATCATATGGCCCCAGGGTACACCAGCACATAGGGACATATATCAAAGCAATGATGTAAAAACTACCTATAAGGCAGCAAGTAATATAGATATAAATACATATAAATATTGGCAGGCGGGGCACACCTGCGGCAGAGAGCTGTCACAAGTTAGTCCCAAGCACCACACCATCCAACATACATTGTGACGATAATACATATACTCTCTGTAAATACAGCATGTACATATAAAGGCTCATATTGGCAGGCGGGGCGGTCAGGGCACACCTGCGGCAGAAACCGCCACAAGTCGGCCCCAAGCGCCACACCATCCAACACGTATTGTAACAATAATACACATACTTTCTGCAAGACAGCAAGTCATATAAGTACATATAAAAGCTCATATTGGCAGGCGAGGCGGTGAGGGTACACCTGCGGCAAGAAACCGCCACAAGTTAGCCCCAAGCGCCACACCATCCAACAAGGCTGAGACAACATGAATCGGTATATGGGAGAAACACAATAGTGAAACTCCTAGAAGTGCAAAAAAACTTCAAGATATAGAAGAGACTTCTGGAGGTAAGTAGGATGGGGGGACTGGGATAAGGAAGCAAAGTAAACTGCCGTGCATCTCGGTTAAGATAAGTAACTTACCACTCTTACCACTCTGAGGACCACACTGTGGAACGCGCCATCTTTAATAGTCCTTAGTGACCAATGGTCGGTGGATAGGGTGTCATGTGGTCCAAGTGGTGGGTGGGCCAAGTCGCCAGAACGAGGTCTGGGAGCCGGAGCATTTGGTTAGCACTGGTGAGTGTGCCGATGCGTCACTTCCGGTTATCGGACTCGCAACCGGAAGTGGCGTGCGTGTCACGCACCCGGAAGTGGCATGCGTGTCACGGGGATTGTGCTGCCATGTGGTTAGATCACATGATCGCACCATCCCCATTGGAACTATAGCACACAATCTATGGGTACGGCAGTGTACTTAGCTGTGGGGCGATACTGAGGCGCAAAAAGGCACTGCAAAGTTACTGTATATCGCATATAGTCAAGAGCTGTCTAAGGTCAGAAATCGATATATACATAGGAATACAGAAAATGACATAAAGAGCTACTGTCATAAGTAGTCTGTATTCCCAAATGACCAGGTTACATAGTTACCATGGCAACAGAAAAGGGTGGCCATGGAACTAGGTAGACCGGGTAGGACGGAGTGTCCACATTGGAGAACGTAGAGGGAAACCACTAAACCAGAGTATGGTATAGCTAGAGGTCAGATACGGACATAATACCATGGGTTGGTAGAACGACGGACAGGGTGGTCTTGACTGCACCCTTTGATGCTCAGCGCGAGGTATCTTGGGACCGTAAAAGTGTGCTTTGCTGAAGTCACCATTAGCTACTGAACAATTCTGGTCCTATAAAGACAAATGCATAGAACAAATATAGATTATATTGAAATGAACCATTTACATAATTAGCCTAAAGGTAATCCTTATTCAACCCAACCGGTTGTAGGGTACATAGCCGACGGATCCAGGACATCTCTCTTTCCCGTAGTACCGCCTGGCGGTCCCCCCCTCTTCTAAGAGGAGGAATCCAGTCAATTATCTGGAAACGTAGTTGACTGATGGCGTGTTTATGTTCTAAAAAGTGTTCAACAAGAGGGGCGTCCATTTTTTTGGTACGGATGTTTGATTTATGTTGGGAGATCCGTTCTTTGATTTTTTGTATGGTCTGACCAACATAGCCGAGGCCGCAGAGGCACTTAACCAAATATACGACGAAACTCGTCTGGCATGAAAAGCTTCCATCCCCCAGGCCTGATCCGATCTCTACCACGATCCCAATTGATGAGGGTCAAACGGATTGTATCCGACCCATCCATATTGGACCAAAGACTTAGTGAGATGTCATCTAAATTCAAAACAAGGGGTTTCCCGTCCCACATTCTGAACGCACATACCCAAAAAGTAGCGGAGATCCCGAGGAACAACCTCTTGACCTCTAAGGCACGTTCCGAAAAGCTTAGCCTGAAACGCATTCCATGCGTAACTACATTTTCACACCAGAGCATGGAGATTAAACGAATCATTAAAAAACACTGGCACATCCTTACTAACAATTTCCCCAATGTCTTCAGAGACATGCCACTCATGTCCTATAAAAGAGCCAAAAACATTAGGGATTTACTAGTTAAATCTGATATTGGGAGTAACAAAGGCTCCGGAATCCAGACCACCATCACAGGTTCTCCCATCAATGGCACATACCCGTGCCTTTCTTGTGCCCAGTGCAGTAGTGTTACTAAAGGCCCTACCTTCACCCACCCCTCAACAGGCAAAACGTTAAAAATTCAAGGTCACTTTTCATGCCAGACGAGTTTCGTCGTATATTTGGTTAAGTGCCCCTGCGGCCTCGGCTATGTTGGTCAGACCATACAAAAAATCAAAGAACGGATCTCCCAACATAAATCAAACATCCGTACCAAAAAAATAGACGCCCCTCTTGTTGAACACTTTTTAGAACATAAACACGCCATCAGTCAACTACGTTTCCAGATAATTGACTGGATTCCTCCTCTTAGAAGAGGGGGGGACCGCCAGGCGGTACTACGGGAAAGAGAGATGTCCTGGATCCGTCGGCTATGTACCCTACAACCGTTTGGGTTGAATAAGGATTACCTTTAGGCTAATTATGTAAATGGTTCATTTCAATATAATCTATATTTGTTCTATGCATTTGTCTTTATAGGACCAGAATTGTTCAGTAGCTGATGGCGACTTCAGCAAAGCACACTTTTACGGTCCCAAGATACCTCGCGCTGAGCATCAAAGGGTGCAGTCAAGACCACCCTGTCCGTCGTTCTACCAACCCATGGTATTATGTCCGTATCTGACCTCTAGCTATACCATACTCTGGTTTAGTGGTTTCCCTCTACGTTCTCCAATGTGGACACTCCGTCCTACCCGGTCTACCTAGTTCCATGGCCACCCTTTTCTGTTGCCATGGTAACTATGTAACCTGGTCATTTGGGAATACAGACTACTTATGACAGTAGCTCTTTATGTCATTTTCTGTATTCCTATGTATATATCGATTTCTGACCTTAGACAGCTCTTGACTATATGCGATATACAGTAACTTTGCAGTGCCTTTTTGCGCCTCAGTATCGCCCCACAGCTAAGTACACTGCCGTACCCATAGATTGTGTGCTATAGTTCCAATGGGGATGGTGCGATCATGTGATCTAACCACATGGCAGCACAATCCCCGTGACACGCATGCCACTTCCGGGTGCGTGACACGCACGCCACTTCCGGTTGCGAGTCCGATAACCGGAAGTGACGCATCGGCACACTCACCAGTGCTAACCAAATGCTCCGGTTCCCAGACCTCGTTCTGGCGACTTGGCCCACCCACCACTTGGACCACATGACACCCTATCCACCGACCATTGGTCACTAAAAACTATTAAAGATGGCGCGTTCCACATGTAATCAAGCGCCGGCTGTATACACAGTGTGGTCCTCAGAGTGGTAAGTTACTTATCTTAACCGAGATGCACGGCAGTTTACTTTGCTTCCTTATCCCAGTCCCCCCATTCTACTTACCTCCAGAAGTCTCTTCTATATCTTGAAGTTTTTTTGCACTCCTAGGAGTTTCACTATTGTGTTTCTCCCATATACCGATTCATGTTGTCTCAGCCTTGTTGGATGGTGTGGCGCTTGGGGCTAACTTGTGGCGGTTTCTTGCCGCAGGTGTACCCTGACCGCCTCGCCTGCCAATATGAGCTTTTATATGTACTTATATGACTTGCTGTCTTGCAGAAAGTATGTGTATTATTGTTACAATACGTGTTGGATGGTGTGGCGCTTGGGGCCGACTTGTGGCGGTTTCTGCTGCAGGTGTGCCCTGACCGCCCCGCCTGCCAATATGAGCCTTTATATGTACCTGCTGTATTTACAGAGAGTATATGTATTATCGTCACAATGTATCTTGGATGGTGTGGTGCTTGGGACTAACTTGTGACAGCTCTCTGCCGCAGGTGTGCCCCGACTGCCCCGCCTGCCAATATTTATATGTATTTATATCTATATTACTTGCTGCCTTATAGGTAGTTTTTACATCATTGCTTTGATATATGTCCCTATGTGCTGGTGTACCCTGGGGCCATATGATCTTCTCTGGCCACAGTTTACGCCACACATTAGCAATGATACACTCAGCAACGCTTCTGTATATGTGACTGTAACATTATCATATGTATCCTATAGAGAGCCCTCGTATTATATGCTATACCATTTGTTAGCTGTATAATTATGTATTTATGCACCTATTTACATTATCATGAGGACCTACATATGAATTTGAATTTTTCTTTCTGTATATTATAATTTTCCTTTCTGTACATTATGTCTTGTCAGCCTGATGAAGGGCGATTATTAAGCCTGAAACGTTGCAACTGACATACCACCTATTCCGGCTGAAATAACATGAAATAAAATCATTATCTTTCACTACCTAAGGAGTGCTGTCCTAAATATTTGTGAGATTTATAGTTCTGGAGGTGGAGCTTTAGAACACAACCTGGACGTGCACCCACCCTTGCCATTTTATGAATAGAGTGCTGTGGCCCATTTTCCTGTATGTGTCCACTCTTTATTATCATAAATTATTGTCACTGCATTCAATTATTACTGTTTTTTGTAATAATGTAAGTAATAACTAGCTCTGAAAGCTTGACCTGCAAGCGCTGACTGGGGTCACATAGCATTATACTGATTTATGATGCTATGTAACCCTTACAGTTCTGGAATGTGTTGGATAACACTGACATAATGCTGTCAGTGTTATCCAACACATTCCAGAACTTTAAGGGTTACCGTATTTTTCGCCCTATAAGACGCACCTAGGTTTTTGAGGAGGAAAATAAGAAAAAAAATATTTTGAACCAAAAGGTGTGCTTTTGGTGGGTTTTGAACTAATTGTGGTCTGTGGATGGCACTGTTATGGGGGATCTGTGGGTGACGCACTGTTATGGGGGATCTGTGGGTGACGCACTGTTATGGGGGATCTGTGGGTGACGCACTGTTATGGGGGATCTGTGGGTGATGCATTGTTGTGGGGGATCTGTGGGTGACACTTATGGGGGATCTGTGGGTGACACTTATGGGGGATCTGTGGGTGACACTTATGGGGGATCTGTGGGTGACACTTATGGGGGATCTGTGGGTGGCTCTTATGGGGGATCTGTGGGTGACACTTATGGGGGATCTGTGGGTGGCTCTTATGGGGGATCTGTGTATGACAGTTATGGGGGGGATCTGTGGATGACACATATATAGCATCTTATGCTATGTGTCATCCACAGATCCCCTCCATAAGTGTCCCTGTAGTGAATGACCCTCAATACACGGGCTAGGGGCCGGCATCTGCTTTTATAATGACAGCGGGGCCCGTGCAGTGACTATTCTACTACATGGGCCCCGCTCACTGTATAATCGTATCTCTAATAGTTAATGGTTACCGTATGTATATAATCGCATAAGGAGCGCTGTGTATTACCGGTACTTACAACTACAAGCGCTCGCCGAGAGGAGGCAGGCCGGGAGGACAGGCGCTGGCAGCGTGAGTCATACGTCATGCGCCCACGCCGCCTGCTTCATTCATAAAGTGGGCGGCGCAGGCACGTGACGTATGACTCACACTGCCAGCGCCCATCCTCCCAGCCTGCCTCCTCCCTCCTCTCGGCGAGCGCTTGTAGTTGTAAGTACCGGTAATACACAGCGCTCCTTATGCGATTATATACATATGGTAACTATTAACTATTAGAGATACGATTAGTAGAATAGTCACTGCACGGGCCCCGCTGTCATTATAAAAGCAGATGCCGGCCCCCAGCCCCTCCTCCCTCACAGCTGATACACCCGATACAGGAGCCGGGAGGAGCGGGGGCCGCCTGCAGGAAGTGATGAAAGTGAAGGCTGGCGGCCGGCGGCGGATACGCGGGCCACATGACTAGGTCTGGCGGGCCGGATTCGGCCCGCGGGCCTTGTGTTTGACACCCGTGCCTTAGATGAATAACTAATCAAATTACAAGTTTCGATTTCCCCTTGGTGGTGTGCCTCCTTTGTTTTCTTCACCTATAAATCTCTGTATGTTTTGATAATAAATGGGAAAATTGCTTCAGACCACAGCGGGTCTTGTGTGTTTCCTCCGAGCTCTTATAGGCCCTCTCGGCACTAGTGGTGTGGAAAAAAAAAATAGTCCAAGTACTTCATGAGTGTATGCAGTGTCGGACTGGGGTACCTAGGGCCCACCAGTAAAATTTATTTTGGGGGCCCACCGTACGGATACATTCAAATATGATAAATAATCTAACTTTTTTTAATATGAACATAAGCTGGTTGAGGTGCTGTACATTGAATATATGTATGTAGTGCAGTAAGTCTACTGTGTTCTGTGCCACTTGTGCAGGGGGTGGGAGACTAGGGGCCCACCTTGCTCAGGGGCCCACCGGGGGATTCCCCTGTACCCCTGTGGGCCAGTCCGAGCCTGAGTGTATGGATCCTGTTTCCATCTGTGGGATGGTTGCATTGTGTTTGTTTGTTTTTGGTTTGCCTGTTTATTAGTGTATTGAATGTATGTGCAAGAGAAGTAGCGCGCAGCAAATAGAAGGCGTTGCCCTAAAATGTTTTCAGGGGTAGCCACTGAGAGCACTCACAAAAGCTTTTAATAATTAAAGTGAGTCTTTCACCTAATCTGAGCGTTTTAGACCGCTCAGATCAGGTTATAGACTCTTTAACCCTCATTACGATCATACCTTTGTCTTATGTGTCCCTCGCCCAGATAATGAAAATAACACTTTTTAAACTTATGCAAATTACCTTCTGAAGGTGCCCAGGGGCGGCGTTACTGGGCGATGTGCCCAGAAAAACACACCTCCAGCCGGCGGACGTCACGAGCGGCACCAGAGGACGGCGGGCTGGGAACTGGCCCGCACCTGCGCACTGCTCTGCCCATTATGGGCAGAGGAACATCCTTTCATATTGCGCATGCGCCGGCCGGCTGTCTTTAGTTGGCCGGCGCATGCGCAATATGAAAAGCTGTTCATCTGCCCATAATGGGCAGAGCAGTGCGCAGGTGCGGGCCAGTTCCCAGCCCGCCGTCCTCTGGTGCCGCTCGTGACGTCCGCCGGCTGGAGGTGTGTTTTTCTGGGCACATCGCCCAGTAACGCCGCCCCTGGGCACCTTCAGAAGGTAATTTGCATAAGTTTAAAAAGTATTATTTTCATAATCTGGGCGAGGGACACATAAGACAAAGGTATGATCGTAATGAGGGTTAAAGAGTCTATAACCTGATCTGAGCGGTCTAAAACGCTCAGATTAGGTGAAAGACTCCCTTTAAAGGACTACATGTTTCCAGCTTCATAGTGACAGGTTTGCGTCCCCCCATAAGCTGATGTTATTTACGGTAGTGAGAAGAACAAAGAATTTCAGCCCCATAGCAAAATGTACGAGCAACACTCAAGGTAGAAAAGGGACCAACAAGGATCCCAGCTGCAGAAGTAGTAAGGGAGAGAAAAGGCAGACAGGCAGTGAAGAACATCAACAAGCTAATGAAAGGTGTAGATATATCCGGTGGTAAACTTAATCCAGAGTAGTAAGAAAAAGCATGTAGGCAGAAGTCTTGTATAGAGGATCGTAGAGAGACAGAGAAAGTGGCAAGTATTATGAATGTTATCATGATAATGTTAAACCACCTCCCCAACAGAGAAAGGAAAAAGTAGGTCTGCCACCCTATAATGGTCCTGTAGTGTTTGCAGAACCCAGATTGGAGTTGTGCTGTGTGTGGTGCTCCTCATTCACACCACACTAAAGGATTGTATCCTGTGTTGACCGTACCCGATTCACTGTCCCCACGGACACCCATGTTTTTAGGAATGCCTGGGGTCAGTGAGGTCAACACAAAGAAAGGTGAGGAGGAAAAGTTAGACCAAGCAACTGTAATTCCTCCGACCTCTGGTGTAGTCTTCACCCCTTCGGTAAGACCCCAAAGCCCTGTTTGAGTGAGCAAAGGATAAGTTGCCAGATAAGTCCCAAGAGAAGGGAGAGACAGTGGAAAAGTTATTTTGCTTCCATGGACATAGGATATGGAGCAAGGATCGAGATGCATCAGAGGATTTTAGGGACTGCTTTTGTAGACAGTCTCTATAAAGTCCATAAGAGATGCCATAATTACTGCCCATCCCGAGTAGGAGTTGTGCAAACAGGTGCCCCTCCTTCTGGGACCCCTCCTCCCAATCAAAACGCCCAAAATCAGGGAGGTAACAAGCGACGTAACTTTGCCTGTTACAATTGTGGGAAGCCTGGTCACATGGCTAGGAACTGTTGGTTCCCTTCCAAGGAGCAGGGTAGTGCTGCCCCCACTGCCCATCCTCCTCAAACCAAGATTATGAAGCAGACAATCCAGTATCGGCTGTGCCCTTAAACATTTTTACAGATTCAGGACCGGCCCCAATGATATCCCTCACTAATGGTGATAAAGAAGTAGTCCCGTTTTTTATTGATTCTAGAGCAGCAAAGACAGTAGTGCACAGCAAACATGTTCTTCCCATGACCTAATCTCCACGGACGCTTGTCCTTGTGTAGGAGTGGATGAGAAAGTAGTACACTCCCCTTTAACTGAACCCAATTGCCCCTGTAAGTGCTTGCCCAGTTGGTGGACTGTGACACTGCCCCCTGTTGCCTCCTGGGTGCAGACTTGCTTGCAAAAGTACGTGCCAGCATCTCATACCAGGAGGGTGGCACTGTGGAACTAACAGGTGCTCTCAATGACCAGAAACTTTGTTTGTAGGCCGTGATAAAACTCCCTGGTCCATGTTTGTGCCAGTACTCCCAGAAGATGAAAAGGAAGCCCTGCTTGTGGGACTTCCGGACCATCTGTGAGCTACTGGACCCACCGATGTTGGCAAGCTCCCGGTCCCTCCTGTAAAAGTGTAGCTGGAACCTGGTGTCCTACTTCTCAGGAAGATGCATCCCATGAGGGATAAGATGCTGCACACGCTTTTTAACTACTAGGATCCTGTTAGTATAGTCAGGAAGTATTGCCTTATATGAATAACTAATCAAATGACTAGTTTTGATTTTTACCCCCTTGGCGGTGTTCCTCTTTTGTTTTAATTACCCATAAGTCTCTGTCTGTTTTGATAATAAATGGGAAAATTGCTTGAGACCACAGCGGGTCTTGTGTGTGTCTAATGTAAAAATTGAAAATCAGACATCATATAGTACAGGGATGGCCAACCTGCGGCTCTCCAGCTGTTGCAAAACTACAACTCCCAGCACGCAAAGACTGCCCACAGCTATCAGCCTACCGCAGGGCATGGTGGGAATTGTAGTTTTACAACAGCTGGAGAGCCGCAGGTTGGCCAGCCCTGATATAGTACATGACAATCTCTTTCTAACAACACTAGAACCACACAGTACACAGCCCTGGACCTCACATGGATCCAGAGATCTCCCCATTCATTGCTCTGCTGGATTTATATCAAACTGACAGCTCAAGGGGGGTCTACTTTCTGCAGCATCTATGAGGGGTGCATGTCCTCTTCCGATCATTAAGAGGGCAGTTGAAGGATGAAAATGAGCATGTGCGGCCTTCTCAGTGAGCCGGACAAAGAAAAAGGAAAAAACACAAAACAGCAGGTGGCGCTATAAAGATACCTTTTATTGAATAAATCAGTGGCTATTTTTAATTACATGCAATAACAAAAGTATTCAGATCCAGGTGCTGGTTTAAAAACTGTAGAATATTTTTGATGGAACAACCCCTTTAAGAATCCTCAAGACAGATCATCAATATGAGATTGATAGGGGTCTGACTCAGAGCACCTCCACAGATCAGTTGTTTCAAGGGGCTGCAGCACTCACCTCTTTGCCATCACCTCTACAGTTGGTTCTCTCTGTCGCTGTTGGAGTCCATCATGGTAAGCATACGGAAATGCTGTTATTTTCAGTTTAAAATGAAACCGCATAATACGTCCTGTGGACACAGCTGGGGTTCCAGCTTAAAATTCTTCACCTTTCCTCCACTGAGGACTTCTTCTGCTGTCAGCTATGGCTCTGCGTTCTGGCCTTCAAGACCAAAACCCTATTGGTGGAATCTAACGTGTCACTTTATGAGGTAACATCTTTGGAATGTTTTTACTTGTCCAAGTGATTCTGAAATTATTATTTTTTTCAACTAGCACATAGAACTTTATTAGTGGCAAATTCAGGTGAATATTTTTCTATAAAAACAAATTAAATTTACCCCAAATCCTTAAAATATTTTATTTTTTGAGTTGATATGATTCAAGTAGTACCACATGTATATAGCTTTATATATGTTTTATTACAACAGGCAATTATTATACAGAGCTGCAAGTCAGAATCCACTTCTGCTAAGCAATCTGTAACGATAGAAACAAAGAGAAGACTTGGAGCTGCCTAGAACTAAAAGAAACCATTGTGCTCTATTCCACATATAATCACAGGCATGCTGAAAATGCAACAGTTTCAACAGCCTTAGGCCCCTTTCACGAGGGCGAGAGGTGAACGCATTGCACCTGCAATGGGGCTGTGCAGATGAGCAGTGATTTTCACGCATCACTTGTGCGTTGCGTGAAAATCGCAGCATGTTCTAAGAAATGAATAGGGCTGTGTGAAAATCGCATTGCATCTGCAAGCAAGTGTGGATGCAATGCGATTTTCACGCATGGTTGCTAGGAGATGATGTTAGTAAATTGATAAAATATTAGCATTCTTAATACAGAATGCTTACTTAAATGTTGCTTGAGGGGTAAAAAATTAACTCCCCTCATGCACTTGATCGCACAGCCGGCATCGTCTTCTTTCTTCTTCTTTGAGGACCTGCAAAAGGACCTTTGATGACGTAATTACATCATCAAAGGTCCTTTTGCAAGTCCTCAAAGAAGAAGAAAGACGACGTTGCCGGCTGTGCGATCAAGTGGATGAGGTAAGTTAATTTTCTTTATTTTTTAACCCCTCAAGGCACATTTTAGTTAGCATTCTGTATTAAGAATGCTATTATTTTACCTTATAACCATGTTATAGGGGAAAATAATAACATCTACAAAACACCGAACCTAAACCCGAAGTTCGGGTCTGGGCACCACATTCAGTTTTTTATCACGCACGTGCAAAATGCATTGCACTCGCATGGAAAAAACTGAACAACACAATGCAATCGCAGTCAAAACTGACTGAAATTGCGTGCGCACTCGCGCGGGTTTCCTGTAATGCACCCGGGATGCATCTGGAGCAAATCCAGGACGCCTGTTTGAAAGAGGCCTTAGGCCTCCTGCACAGGACTGTATACGTTTTTCAGTCCACAAATCACAGATCCGCAAAATACAGATGTGGTCTGTGTCCACCCTGCACTTTTTGGGGGACCCATTGTAGAAATGCCTATTCTTGTCCGCAAAATAGTCAAGAATAGGACGTGTTCCATTTGCGGCACGGCCATACGGGTGCAGACCGCACACAGATGACATCCAAGTGCTGTCCACAGTTTTTACAACCCCTAAAAATAAATGGGTCCTCATTCGATCTGCAAGATCATCAGTATCGGATCGGTGGGGGTCCAACAGCCAGGACCCACGCCAATCCCGTTTGAGAAGGCACCGGCACTCGCAGTACTGCGGCGGGCTTCTCTCAGTAAACCAAGCACAGCGCTGTACATTATATAGCGGCTGTGCTTGGTATCGCTGCCCAGCCCCATGTGACTGATGAACATGTTGTCACTGGCCTATGGAACTACTGCAAGAGCTGCTGCCTTCTCAGCTGATCAGCAGGGGTCCTGGGTGTCGGACCCCCACTGATCAGATACTGATGACCTATCCAGAGGATAGGTTGTTGTGTAAAACTCCAGGAAAACCCATTTAAGCTGGCCATACACATTAGTCTCAGGTGCGGCCAACACACTAATGTGAGATGCTGGAGAAGAAAGGGAGGACAGCATTCTTCTCAATTCGGTGGAGATGACAGAGGTAAGTATTTTTGTTATTAATAATAAAGTCATCCTGAAACAAAAATACTTACCTTTGTCATCTCTCCACCGAGTCGGAAAGAGCGCTGCCCTCCCTTTCTTCTGCAGCATCTGGATTCTACACTTGGCCAGGAACCTGACTGTGAAGGGACCAACAGCTGCCAAGCTAGCACAACAACAAAGCTTGCAGAGCGTTGTTCCTCCAGTGCAATCAAGCTGGGTGAGCAACCTGCAGACATTCTCAGCGGTACTTCCTATGTGCGCTCTCATCCTCTCTTCTAAACAGATGATAAGAGGGAAACACAAAGATCGGGCGAAATTAATATTTTGCCTAACCCTTCTGTTCTCCCTGGAGATAAACTGCCACCAGAAGTGTCTTGGGGCGGCTTTCACTGCTCCCCCCATATAATACACATGCAGCCAAGCCTAATGTGTATGGCAAGTGATCATTTGCCCAACAGCTATTATATATATGGGCAGCTCTAATCACAATACTGCAGAGGGGTATAGAGTTACCAGTGTGAACAGGGGCATATACAGGCAGCTGTTTATGCCAAAATCTTATTAAAGTCTCATAGCTGATAATGTGTGGGAAGATTTTGGCACAAACAACTGTCTGAGTGTGTCCCTGCTCACACTAGGCGCTCTATACTTCCTCTGCAGTGGTGTGCTTAATATGTTTTATACTAGCAGAAGGACCCGGCTTCGCACGGATATATTTCATCTAGTTTATTTAATATTTGTGTGTCGTTAAAAGATATTGACAGTATCCACTATAACAGTGACATCTACATTACCCCACTCCTTTAACAGTGACCTCCACATCGGCCACCTCTTTATTAGTGACCTCCACAGTACCACGTCTCGTTAACATAGATTTCCACAATAACACATCCCCTTAACAGTGACCTCCATAGAGCCCCGTTCCCTTAAAATGTGACCTCCACAACACCTCGCCCCCCTTAACGGTGACCTCTACAGCACCCCGCCCCTTAACACTGACCTCCATAGCAGACTGTCCCCTTAACTTTGACCTCCACCAATCCCTGCCCCCTTAACAGAGACCTCCACAGCGCCCTCCCCTTTAACAGTGACCTCCACAGCATCCCACCCCCTTAACTGTGAACTCCACAGCAGCCGGCCCCTTTAACAGTCACCTCCACAGCATCCTGCCCCCTTAACAGTGACCTCCACAGCAGCCCACCCCTTTAACAGTAACCTCAACAGTGGCCGGCCCTTAATTAGTGACCTCCCCCATCCCCTTAACAGTAGCCTCTAAAGCAATCTACCCCTTAACACTGAACTCCATAGCAGACCGTCCACTTAATTGTGACCTCCAAAGCAGCCTGCCCCTAGGGTGGCCAGAGGTCCAGTTTTAGGCTGGACAGTCCGGCTTTCAGACTCCCTGTCCTCCGACCGATGCAGGGCCTGGACAGACACAGAATGTCCTTTTGAACAGCTCACTCTCAGACAGCAGCATTGTGCTGTCTGAGCGTGAGCTGCAGGGAGAAAGTCACCCTCCCTCCCACCCCTGCAGCTGACAGTTCATTTTTACCTTCATTTTTTTCAATGCCTGCCGGCTGCGCATTGGGGTAGGGGTGGCATAACCTGATCAGGGGCGTGGCTTACCGGACCTGGGTGCGGCATTTTTAAGGCCTTCTTTTGAGGGGGCCTGAATGGCCACCCTACCTGCCCCCTGAACTATGACCTCTTACCTGCCCCCTGAACTATGACCTCCGCAGCACTCCGCTCCCTTAAAGCCTATGGACACCTTTGTGCACTAAAAATCAATAACCCCATATATTAGGGTAATTTCACACTAGCGTTAAAGTTTTCCGGTATTGAGTTCCGTCCTAGGGGCTTAATACCAGAAAAAAACGCTTCAGTTTGGTCCCTATTCATTGTCAATGGGGACAAAACTGAACTGAACTGAATGCACCAAAATGCATTCCGTTACGTTTAGTTTCCAGACCGCATACTGTTTTTTGTTTTTTTTTGTTCGTTTGATGCGGAGCAAAACTTAAGTGTCAAGTTTGTTTGTATTTTGTATTACTCTCTGTTGTTTGTATCTGGGCCTGAGACAGAGACTTCCATTCGTCCATATGGGTGGTCTCTGGTCCTAACCTAATTCCAGGGCCTTATAGGGAAATTGGGGCCTAGGTATCCTGCATATGAATATTCCTACCTTCAAGGGCTATTCATATTGATAGGTAGTTAGGGATCAGGGTTGTTTAGGATTCGTCCTGTTCCTTCCCTTGTTTACAGGCCCAGTTCCCTCCTGTGTTCAGTGTGGTCGTTTCCCCCCACACTGATCGTGACAATATTAAAATTGCACTTGTTAGTTTATTGGTATCAGCTTTGCTTCACATGCACTCAGAAATGCTCTTCTACGAGTTTTGCTCAGTGATTTCATCTCCTGTGAGAATCTGTGGGCGTTCCTGTGGATTTCACATGCACCAGCACAAGCTCTGCTGCCCCGCCCACGCATCCTGTTACACAGCACAGCTATCAGCCACGTACATATAGGCTGCTGAAACTTGTAACATTTCATTCCAATCCACAACATGGTGAGTCTTACAGTATGCTACAGCGTGTAATCAGCAGATCTATTTCTCACTCCATTCTGTAGAAAGTCCATTATTTGTAGACACAATAGATGTTTCTGCTGATAACGTTAGTGCAGCGATCTACAGTCAGAACCATAGTGTTATAAGCAGAATATAGATCTCATTACTGACACTCTCACTACCTGAATACAGTATTTGTGTGCAGTCCGCACACTGAGCTATCCGCATCTTTTGCGGCCCCATTGAAAATGAATGGGTCTGCACGCTTTCTGCAAAATTGCGGAACGGATGCAGACCCATCATGCGGATGTGTGAATGGACCCTTAGTTATGGTCCGTGGTAGCAGAATCCATAAAGGAATTCTTACATAACCCGAACCTTGTACGCCAAACTTGAAACATAAGTTCTCTCATCCCTAGTTGCGACAACAGGGGTGAATAAAGTGTTTTTCTTTTCACTCATATTTTTTTATTCTTATATTGTCCTGGATTTGTTGCCTGATCCATTGGCCTGCAACTCCATATTGAAATTTGGCCTGATGTGCTGCCATTGTCATATATATATATATTAGGGTTATTCCTGCAGTATATAAATATTTTGCTAGAGTTAGTTGTGCATTGTGTATGTGTGAATATACAGTACAGACCAAAAGTTTGGACACACCTTCTCATTCAAAGAGTTTTCTTTATTTTCATGATTATGAAAATTGTAGATTCACACTGAAGGCATCAAAACTATGAATTAACACATGTGGAATTATATACATAACAAAAAAGTGTGAAACAACTGAAAATATGTCATATTCTAGGTTCTTCAAAGTAGCCACCTTTTGCTTTGATTACTGCTTTGCACACTCTTGGCACACTATTTTTTACATTTTTAACCAATTATATGTTATAAATATATATTATATTATAGTTAGGCTCCTTTCACACCTGCGTTCAGGTGTCCGCTCGTGAGCTCCGTTTGAAGGGGCTCACGAGCGGCCCTGAACGCAGCCGTCTGGCCCTAACGCATTCTCAGTGGAGGCGGATCCACTGAGAATGCATCCGCCTGCCAGCGCTCAGCCTCCGCTCCGCTCAGTGAGCGGACACCTGAACGCTGCAAGCAGCGTTCGGGTGTCCGCCTGGCCATGCGGAGGCAAGCGGATCCGTCCAGACTTACAATGTAAGTCAATGGGGACGGATCCGCTTGAAGATGACACCATATGGCTCAATCTTCAAGCGGATCCGTCCCCCATTGACTTTCAATGTAAAGTCTGAACGGATCCGCTCAGGCTACTTTCACACTTTTCTAAGTTATAATGCAGACGGATCCGTTCTGAACGGAGCCACCGTCTGCATTTATATGAGCGGGAAAAAAAAAACGCTCATGTGCACAGCCCCATGGAGATAAATGGGTCAGGATTCAATGCGGGTGCTATGCATTCACGTCACGCATTGCACCCGCGTGGAAAACTCTGCGTGGAAAGGGGCCTAAATGTGATAACGTCTGGCCCTGTCAATCAGAATGCAGGGGGCCTGGCCGTTATAGAGAAAGCAGAGCTTTTAGGTGTAATGGCAACGCCCCCGTTGCTCCTAGAAACTCATTTGCTTGTATTAAAACATAATTTTTCTCTGCAATGTAGACACATATGAACATGGGACCAGCACAGATGTCTTCAGCAGTGATGGCCAGTTCGCAGTGCTCGCCCGCAAACACATGCGATCTGTCCTTACCTGTGCCTGTGCGCGAGCGGGTCTGAAATGAAATGCGGTCTCCGGGAGCAGGCAGCCCCGAGAACGGCCTCCGGGGACTGTTCTCTGAACTGCCTGCTCCCGGAGACCACATTTCATTTCAGATCGGCGCTCAAACAGGCACAAGTAAGGACTTACCTGTGCCTCGCCGGACTTGTTCGCGGGCGAACACTGCGAACTGGCCATCTCTAGTCTTCAGCTGCCAAGCATACATGTAACAGGTCAGCCAGTGTCATAGGTACAGAGCTGCTGACAGATGCCCTTTAACTGTCTGTACCCCGGGGGCTCATGATTCTGCCTCTCATCTCCCAGGGAAGGGGAATCAGGAGGAAGGAAAGGGTTAACCTTCCGGGGATGTAATAACGGAACACTCCTACAGGGGGCAGAGTACAGGTGCTAGGGGCTTGTGGGAAGTGCAGGGCCAGTGAGGCTCATCAGGACTGCCCTGTACTAGGAAGGCTGCAACAGGAAAGAACCGGGACCGAGAGTGACAGATTGTTACCGTGTGTTCAGTATGTAAAGCGGTTTAAATGTCACCCAGGCTGCGCTCCTCCCTCCAGGTCTGTTTACATGCGCCATGCTTGTCAGTTTCCGGTCTTTCCCCATCTTTGGTCGCACAGTACACTTCCTGCAACCTCCCAAGCACCGCGTTGTCATGGAGAACACTCCACGCAGGCGCAGTACACAGACGCTGGAGGCGTGCTCAGAGCGCGTGACGTCACAAGCACCCCTCTGAGCACTTCCGGAAGAGAAGGGCTCCGTGCAAGAACGGGACATCACAAGAAGTGCAGGAAAGGAATTGCGGCGGGTTACGTGAAACTAGCGGGTAAATGGCGCCATTTAGACGAAGAGCCTGTGTGTAAATTATTTTCCGGGGGAGGGGAGAGTTATTGAGGTTAGTATGGGAGATCCTTTTAAGAGGGTACATGGAGTTCTGGAAAGAAGTCTCACTGTGGTATAACCCCTTTAGAGGGGACCTTAACAAGCCTCTGACGTCATAGTGCCTCAGTGATTTGTACTCTGGCAGATAGTGGTGAAGGAAATGGTGCAGAGCCCTTCCAATAAAAACCTCTGACATGTTAGAAGTGTGTTATTGATGGGTTCTCCCATGCATCAGGTGACTGGGTCATGTGATCATGTCACTGGCTGCTGTGGTCACATGACCCACAGCGGCAGGGATCAGGTAAGTATGATTCTGTCCTCAGGTCTGGCCCTGTTGGGGGTGTGCCCGATACGCCCCTCGGACTAGGTGAACAACCCCTTTGAGGACTTATTTTTTTTCATTGACGCGTTTGTTTACTTTTCTGTCGACATTGGTGTAATACATTTTTTTTTGTGGGGCAGTTGAATGGCAGACATTTGGGGTACATCTATGAAAAGGGGTTTCTCAGACTGATCCTCTGGATAGCTCACCAGTATCTGATCAGTGGGGTCCGACACCCGGGACCTTGCAGATCAGCTGTGTGAGATGGCATTGATGCTTCTGTGAGCGCTGCTGCCCTCTCTATACTCGTCATCAAGCACAGCGCCGTCCAATCTACAGCGGCTGTGCTTGGTGTCGCAGATATCCCTTCTATGGGGCTGCGCTGCGCCTAGGCCATGTGACCGATGAACATGATGTCACATGACCTAGGAAAAGCCACGAGAAAGCAGCGCCGCTGCCTTCTCAAACCACTGATTGATGGGGGTCCCGGGTGTTAGACGCTTCTCCGTTCGGCTTCATGGAGCGAAGTGCGCATGCGCCGGCACTTCGCTCAACCTCCCGATGACCTGCACACTCGCTCCATGAAGCCGAACGGAGAAGTCCGCACGGGCGCATCAGGCAGAGGCCTGTGCGCACGCGCGAGATGTTAGAGCAGCAGCAGCAGCAGCAGGAGGGAGGGAGGGAGAGCCGGAGGCATCACACAGGATTATGAGGCGCCGCTGAGGTCAGGAAAGGCGGAGCTGGGCACGAACGGCGGCGGGTGCGGGCGGCAGCTTGGATCCATTTACATCCCCTTGGGCACCTTATTTTTATGAATGACAGGTTAGTAATAGCGTTTTTAGGGCAAAATGACCCTACAGATTACATTTATAAGACCACATTAGGAATCAGTAAAGCTCCCTGAACATAACCATATAAAACTGGTGACAGAATCCCTTTAGGCTAGGTCTACACGACGACATTTGTCGCGCGACATTTTGTTGCACCAATGTCGCGCGACAATTTTTATAATGGCAGTCTATGGTGTCGCACTGCAACATGCGACATGCTGCGACTGCGACGCGACAGTCGCAGAAAATCCATTCAAGATGGATTTTTCTGCGACTGTCGCGTCGCAGTCGCAGCATGTCGCATGTTGCAGTGCGACACCATAGACTGCCATTATAAAAATTGTCGCGCGACATTGGTGCAACAAAATGTCGCGCGACAACTGTTGCGCCCTATCTGTCGCGCGACTTTTTGTAGCGCGACAAATGTCGTCGTGTAGACCTAGCCTAAAGGATGCGTAGGACTTTTTGATTGTTTTGAGTTTAGTAGAATTGTTTTAATTTTATTTTTCAAAACTTTTTTTTACTTGTTTTCTAAGTCCCAGTAGAGGACTTGAACGAATCTTCTGATCGCCTACGTATTACACTTATATATTTAGGTATTGCTGCAGTGTCTTTTGTCAGTTACAGTAAAACTGGCAGAATGCCTGTTAGTCCCTTGCCAAAGGAGCCCCTTGTTCTCTGTAACTACTTAGATGCCGCACTCGGCATTGACTGCTGTATCTAAGGCTAGTTTCACACTAGCGCTAGAGATCTGCTAGTCTTTTTCGACATGGAACAGCCTGCCAGATTCCTCTGAATTCCAGCACTGCCAGAAGCTTTAAAACCCTCTGTTCAGTCCCATCCACCTTATCCATAGAGTTCCATTTGCCTGACAGGTAGCGTTTTTTGTTCAGCCAAATCCTGGCATATTAGTCAATGGGGCCAACAGGCATTCTGGTAACATCTGGCAACAGATCCAGAGGGCTGCAGCAGACTGTTTTCTACTGGAACTACTAACAAAGCCTTTGCAGAATGCCGGGTCATTGTCTGTATACTGAAAGTAAAGTAAGAGTGGTTGTGAGTCCTCACATTCATAAGAAGAGAGACGGGACCTAATGAATATGAGGACTTATTGGTGCTATCAATTTAGTTTTTTTATTTTTCATTTTGTGCTATCAGGGATTTTTAATATGAGTTTTGGGCTGCAGATTGTTCATTTCTTATCCTGGCATGCCATCTGGTGTCCAAAATAAGAATTGCATCATGAACACTATAAGCCTCGTCAGCGAGGCTTATAGTGTTCGGCGTAACTACCGATGCCCACATTGTACTAGAAACACAAACGGGGGGGGGAGTCAGCACATCCCAATGCGCAGGTGCACGTTGCTTGTGGCTGCAAATATACATCTGACAAACACATGGTGCAACAGCACTCTACAAACCAAAAGTATATGACATTGCTTATAACTAATAACTTAGAGATGCTTAGCAAATACATTTTGGATTCAATGAAGGCCATTTTGGCTCCACATAGACATAAATCAAGGGGGCCCAGCATGCATGTGGGACCTGCACTTCCTGGATTCATGGTCGCTGTTATGGCACCCAACAGGTGAGCTTTAGTGTTAGGACCCGTCTTATAGAGATCGCCTTGGCGTGCGGCAGACGGGCTCAAATGATTTTGTACAAAATGTATTTGCTAAGCATCTCTAAGTTATTAGCATAGCATTTGCAATGTAATATACTTTTGTACTCTACTTTTGGTTTGTAGAGTGCTGTTGCACCATGTTTGTCAGATACCGAATCCCACATTGGCCACACGGGGCATCAGTAGGTTTTTGCACATTTAGATGCCATGATCTCGCTTGATCACGGTATCTAAAGCCTTTAATTACCGCGATCGGCATTGTTGCCGGTCACTCTAATTAGCCGCAGGTCTCTGCTGTATGAAACAGAGCAGAGACCTGCAGGCCAGGGCGCCATGTTTACACATCGCTCCAGCGGCGTACATGTACGGCGCTGGTAGCAAAAGGGGTCCTGCAGAGATCCGGTCAGATTCCGGCAAAAATGTGGAAAATCGGTTGTACACAAACTGCTGCACGCTGCGGTTTGTGTCCGGCTGATGCCCGGCATTCTCTGCCGACTCAGATGGCCGGATCTCCGTGCTGCAGATGTGAAACTAGCCTTAGATTTTTGTTTTCCCTGGACTCTAGCAGCTCTTTCATTTTCTCAGAGCAAACATTGAAAATCTTACATTTCTGCACAGAAAACATGTTTGGGCAGGTGTGTGAAAAGACCTTCCTCGTGGAGCTAGGCTTCATGGCCTGGACATGAGGTGGGCAGGAGAGCGCCTTTTTACCACTGCTGCTTCCTCTGCTTAGCAAAGCACATTACATGCCACTGATGGGAAATGGCAGTGCAGCAGGGTAATAAGCCCACATGTGCAGCCCATGTTATTTAGGCCTCTTTCACACTACTGTATGGCTATTTCAGTGTTTTGCTGTCCGTTTTTAACGGACCTGTTCCGTTATTTTTGTGTGTTGTGTTTCCGTTCCGTTTTTTTCCGTATGGCATACACAGTATACAGTAATTACATAGAAAAAAATTGGGCTCGCCATAACATTTTCAATAGATGGTTCCGCAAGAACGGTACGGATGCATTTCCGTATCTGTTCCGTTTTTTTGCGGACCCATTGACTTGAATGGAGCCACGGAAGGTGATTTGCAGGCAATAATAGGACATGTTCTATCTTGTGCGTTGCGTGAAAATCGCAGCATGCTCTATTTTGTGCGTTTTTCACGCAACGCAGTCCCCATAGAAGTGAATGGGGCTGCATGAAAAACGCAAGCATCCACAAGCAAGTGCAGATGCGCAGCGATTTTCACGCATGGTTGCTAGGAGACAATCGGGATGGAATCTAATAAGAAAAAAATAATAGACTGTTTTCCTTTATAAAAACTCAGCAGACCCCCTGCCATTAGTCCAACACCCTTTGTTCCCCACTGTGCGATCAGCCCAAGTGCATCAGTTCCCCCCCCAGTGCCATCAGCTCCACTATCCCCCAGTGCCATCAGCTCCACTATCCCCCAGTGCCATCAGCTCCACTATCCCCCAGTGCCATCAGCTCCACTATCCCCCAGTGCCATCAGCTCCACTATCCCCCAGTGCCATCAGCTCCACTATCCCCCAGTGCCATCAGCTCCACTATCCCCCAGTGCCATCAGCTCCACTATCCCCCAGTGCCATCAGCTCCACTATCCCCCAGTGCCATCAGCTCCACTATCCCCCAGTGCCATCAGCTCCACTATCCCCCAGTGCCATCAGCTCCACTATCCCCCAGTGCCATCAGCTCCACTATCCCCCAGTGCCATCAGCTCCACTATCCCCAGTGCCATCAGCTCCACTATCCCCCAGTGCCATCAGCTCCACTATCCCCCAGTGCCATCAGCTCCACTATCCCCCAGTGCCATCAGCTCCACTATCCCCCAGTGCCATCAGCTCCACTATCCCCCAGTGCCATCAGCTCCACTATCCCCCAGTGCCATCAGCTCCACTATCCCCCAGTGCCATCAGCTCCACTATCCCCCAGTGCCATCAGCTCCACTATCCCCCAGTGCCATCAGCTCCACTATCCCCCAGTGCCATCAGCTCCACTATCCCCCAGTGCCATCAGCTCCACTATCCCCCAGTGCCATCAGCTCCACTATCCCCCAGTGCCATCAGCTCCACTATCCCCCAGTGCCATCAGCTCCACTATCCCCCAGTGCCATCAGCTCCACTATCCCCCAGTGCCATCAGCTCCACTATCCCCCAGTGCCATCAGCTCCACTATCCCCCAGTGCCATCAGCTCCACTATCCCCCAGTGCCATCAGCTCCACTATCCCCCAGTGCCATCAGCTCCACTATCCCCCAGTGCCATCAGCTCCACTATCCCCCAGTGCCATCAGCTCCACTATCCCCCAGTGCCATCAGCTCCACTATCCCCCAGTGCCATCAGCTCCACTATCCCCCAGTGCCATCAGCTCCACTATCCCCCAGTGCCATCAGCTCCACTATCCCCCAGTGCCATCAGCTCCACTATCCCCCAGTGCCATCAGCTCCACTATCCCCCAGTGCCATCAGCTCCACTATCCCCCAGTGCCATCAGCTCCACTATCCCCCAGTGCCATCAGCTCCACTATCCCCCAGTGCCATCAGCTCCACTATCCCCCAGTGCCATCAGCTCCACTATCCCCCAGTGCCATCAGCTCCACTATCCCCCAGTGCCATCAGCTCCACTATCCCCCAGTGCCATCAGCTCCACTATCCCCCAGTGCCATCAGCTCCACTATCCCCCAGTGCCATCAGCTCCACTATCCCCCAGTGCCATCAGCTCCACTATCCCCCAGTGCCATCAGCTCCACTATCCCCCAGTGCCATCAGCTCCACTATCCCCCAGTGCCATCAGCTCCACTATCCCCCAGTGCCATCAGCTCCACTATCCCCCAGTGCCATCAGCTCCACTATCCCCCAGTGCCATCAGCTCTGCTGCCATGCTCCTCCTGACACCCGGATTGCACAGCGTCACTGGTTTCTATGCAGCGGGAGACCACGGAGCGGGAGTAATAGCAAGCGCTTCACTCCCGCTCCGTGGTCACATGACGCAAACGAATCTTCGATGCAAAAAAATTTGCATTGAGGATTTTTTTGTGTCGAATTACTCGATTTAATCGAGTAATCGTTTCAGCCCTACTACACAACACCTCACCCAAACCCGAACTTATGGGAAGAATTTCGGGTTTGGGTACCAAACATGCCGATTTTTCTCACGCACGTGCAAAATGCATTTAAACGCTTTGCACTCGTGCTGAAAAATCGCGCATTTTCCCACAACGCACCCGCATCTTATCCGGCCCTGACACGCGACGCCCGTGTGAAAGAGGCCTAACACATTAACTTTTAGTCCCCTTAGGGGGCTAGAACATGTCCCATAGACCACAATAGAATACTATAGAGGACTATGAGATTCTCCCAATCTGCCTGTTGAGCCGTGCCTTAACCATGTCAGGCCTGAGAGCCTTCAGAAGGCCTGTCATGGCAACCGATTGGAACCCTGAGATTTTACTTTCCCTTTGCCTAACCTCACAGGAGACTTTCCCTTTGCCTAACCTCACAGATGCAACGATCCCTATTGACCACAGCATCTGAGGAGTTAAATAAACAAGTTCGGCATCATCTCCGATCCTGGTCATTGCAGCAGGATGCCAACTATAGCCGGTTCCATACAACTCCGGCACGCTAATGCCATAAGTGTACGGCATTAAGGGGTTAAAAAGTTTAGTTGGGACCAGTTTCCACACTACAGCCCGCCAGCTATAGAGCCTTTGTGGATGTGAAGATGGTTTAAGGCTTGATCTCTGTCCATATAGAATGGTGGAACTTTTACTATTATAGTTTATAAATGCATAGAGATTAGGCCATATACTACCACCAAACATCTTTTAAGTGCAGAAACCTGTATAGAATTAAAAAAACATTGCTCACGCTTTAAATGTCCCACCAATCCAGTCCCCATGGGTCCTGCAGAGATGACATCACGTCAGTGCCGGTTTTAGACAAAGTGTGACCCTGGGCAAAATTGAAACTGGGGCCCCAAATCCTGAAATATTGGACCAGAAATCTGACAAGACTTTGTAGGCACAGACAGCGGTTGCAACCACAGTACCTCTTTGGGTATTTTCTGTGCTTAAAAAAACCTAATGCAGAATCTGCATTGGATGTGTTTTTTTTTTTTCTAATTTTATAAAACACTTTTTGATGCAGTTTTGGCGTGGACTTTTATTCCTTCTCATTTTCAATGGGAATTCTGGACATGGACTCCGCGTTATGAATGGCCAGGGCACTTCTGTTTTTCCATGGTGCAGTTTATAAAACCACAAGCTGAAAAAAAAGTGTCCCATCCGGGCCCTGAAGTGAAAGCACAGTGTGCATGCATGGTCATCCTCCATTATGCTATGAGTGTTCTGATAATAGCTGATCACTGGCTCTGCTATTTTTCCATAGCAGTAAATGGAGAAAATGCTGCGCATGCACACTGTTATGGGGGGACCTGTGGACGACACACTGTTATGGGGGGGGCCTGTGGACGACGCACTGTTATGGGGGGACCTGTGGACGACGCACTGTTATGGGGGGACCTGTGGACGACGGACACTGTTATGGAGGGACCTGTGGACGACGCACTGTTATGGAGGGACCTGTGGACGACGCACTGTTATGGAGGGACCTGTGGACGACGCACTGTTATGGAGGGACCTGTGGACGACGCACTGTTATGGAGGGACCTGTGGACGACGCACTGTTATGGAGGGACCTGTGGACGACGCACTGTTATGGAGGGACCTGTGGACGACGCACTGTTATGGAGGGACCTGTGGACGACGCACTGTTATGGAGGGACCTGTGGACGACGCACTGTTATGGGGGGACCTGTGGACGACACAGGTTGGCCTCAGACATGGACTGCATATTGTAGGTCAAGAAGACTTCTTATGGCTTTTGTCCTCAGTAGAGAAGTAGATGGATGAAATAAAGGCTCATCTTATCCCTTAATTTTGCTTAGTTTTAATTATATTGCTCACTACTTGAATATGTTATACATACAGTGCCTTGCAAAATTATTCACCCCCTTGACTTTTTTTAGTATTTTGTTACATTATGGCCTTAAGTTTAATGTTTTTTTTTTAATCTGAATTTTATGTGATGGATAAGAACATAATAGTCTAAGTTGCGGGTCCGCAACACACAACGAACGTGTGAATGGAGCCTAACTTTCAGCTAAAAACAAAAAGGCACGTTGTGAGTTTGCGAAAAGGCATGTGGGAGACTCCCAAAATGTATGGAGGAAGGTGCTCCGGTCTGATGAGACTAAAATTTAACTTTTTAGCCATCAAAGAAAACGCTGTCTGGCGCAAACCTAACACGTCACATCACCCAAAGAACACCATCCCCACAGCGAAACATGGTGGTGGCAGCATCATGCTGTGGGGATGGGACTGGGAAACTGGTCCGAGTTGAGAGAAAGATGGATGGTGCTAAATACAGGGATGTTCTTTAGCAAAACCTGTCCCACTCTGTGCGTGATTTGAGGCTAGGACGGAGGTTCTCCTTCCAGCAGGACAATGACCCCAAACACACGGCTAAAGCAACACTTAAGTGGTTTAAGGGGAAACATGTAAATGTGTGTGAATGGCCTAGTCAAAGCCCAGATCTCAATCCAATAGAAAATCTGTGGTCAGACTTAAATATTGCTGTTCACAAGCGCAAACCATCCAACTTGAAGGAACTGGAGCAGTTTTACAAGGAGAAATGGGAAAAAATCCCAGTGGTAAGATGTGGCAATCTCAGAGAGACTTATCCAAAGGCGACTTGGAGCTGTGATTTCTGCAAAAGGAGGCTCTACAAAGTATTGACTGCAGGGGGTGGATAGTTATGCACATTGACTTTTTCTTTTATTTTGTCCTATTTGTTGTTTGCTTCACAATAAAAAATTTATAAAAATATCTCCAAAGCTGCGGGCATGTTCTGTAAATTAAATGATGCAAATCCTCAAACAATCCATGTTAATTCCAGGTTGTTTGGCACCAAAATACAAAAAAGTCAAGGGGGGGGGGGGGTGAATACTTTTGCAAGGCACTGTATATGTTTTTTATCCAAGAGTACAGCCCAGCAGTGAGGCAGCATGTAGCCAAGCCATGCCCATCCGTGGCAAGCAGTGGGGTCACCCGCACAACAAGTATGGGCCATTAATTGTGATTTGTATAGATATTGCAGTTTGTAAAATGCTATATTTAGGCTTCTTACACACATGAAATCGTCACTGGTGTTCTTTCACCAGTGGAAAAAAAAAAACGCAAGTTTTTGGTGTGTTTATTGTGGTGTTCCTTCTGTTTTTTTTTTTTTTTTTTTTTTCTTTTTCTTCAAACAGTGTGTATTACCACTATCCTCCTCTAGGCTCCGTTCTCCCACCTCTGACCACACCCTGATACACCAGATTGACAGGGGCAGGCATCGCTGGTCTCCTACCTCTGGGCCTGTCTGCAGTGTAAATCTCGTGCCGTTCAATATTCGGCGCAATGAGTGAAGGGCGCTCGGCGACTGCCAGCTTCCTCACTGCGCCGAATACTGAACGGTGTGAGATTTACACTGCAGACAGGGCCGGAGGTAGGAGACCAGCGCTGCCTGCCCCTGTCAATCTGGTGTAGCAGGGCGTGGTCGGAGGTTGGACAATGGAGCCTCTAGGAGCAGGGGCAACGCCCTCCCTGCTCCGATGGGCTAATTAGCATATTATAAAAGTTTGTTTTTCTTAATAACGGCGGCAGGCAGTGAGATGGCGCTAATATGTTCAGCTGACATTAGCACATCGATAATGTTAGCCAGCTTAATACCCATTTGCAGGTGACGGAAACCCTTTAAAACAAAGTTTTGAGCGAATCGACTTCGGATCTATGATCTGTAGCTTAATTCTCTCATGTGACCAGAGTAGAGATCTAGTGATACCAACCACAAAGGTAACAAAAAAAAGAATATTCCCATCTAAACGACCTATAGAAATTTTAAAGGGCCAGTATTCAGATGACTATATGGCACCTGATAATATAGCCTTTCTTGATATTCTGAGCCATTTTCTATATTTCGTTAGTCAAGTTCCCTTGCTGGGCAACCCTTCTGTGCTGTTCACACAGAGGCCCTGTTCTGTGCCGACAGTGGGTGCAATGTACTTGAATGGAGGAGACTGAGTGCTTTGCCTGATCATATGACTTTCCATCGGCAGCCATTTTATGGATGGACCTTAGTGCAGACAGCACAATAGACTTGGCCAAGAAGGGGGCATACTTAATGAAATATAGAAATTGGCACAGAATATCAAAGGCTATTTTAGCGTCATATAGTCATCCTACAAACACAGTAGGCAGAAATTGCCCAACCCCTTTAATGACCGTAGAATAAAGCCACCTTTCCACAGCATGGTATTGACACTACTCTACTTTACTTTAACACCCTCTACTAAGTTTTGGTTCCAGGTAGTTTGTTTTCCATTGTGGATATGGTAACCCCCAGTGTAGCTGGTAGCAGTGTAGTGATGATTCTCTTGTTCTACTCACTAGCCAGCACTGTGGTTAACTGACCTTCATGTGCTAGGATCCCGGGTGTATAACCCCTACCGATCAGATACTGATGACCTGTCCACAGGATAGGTCCTCAGTTAAAAAAAAAAATCCTGGAAAACCCTTTTAATGTACTTTGGGCAGTTTTGGTAAATAAAATGTTTAAAAATAGAATGTAAAAATCACATTCTTTTGCTTATTGTGTCTTTAATGCTAAATAGAAAATATAATAAAATATCAATTATTGTACTACTGCGGTTTGCCACTGCTTCGTTCCCCACTGCACTCCACACTTTCTGGTCCCAGACTTGACTTGCAGGAAATGGATTGGACTGCTTGGCCATTTTCTGAAGACGGTCAATATTGCAGACAGTGACTGAGTGGGCAGTCCAAGCCATTTCCTACGTGTCGAGTACGAAACGAAAACGTGGACAGGAGCTGGGACCAGGGACCAGAGAAGAGGCAGAACAGCAGTAATGGAAGGGGGGGGGGGGGGGGGTGAATCAGTGAGTAATGATTATTTGCTTTCTTTAATTCATTCAACCCGTTTTTTAAATAAAATTATTTCCCCAGAAACCCCTTTAAGCCTGCAAAGGTTTACATGTATGTTTTTTTTTTTTTTGTTTTTTTCTTTCTCTGTAGGCATCTCATCATGCCAAAATGTGTTGTGCATAGTTGTGTTTTCCGATGGAAGAAGGGTCAACGTTCTGTAAATCTTCATTGTTTTCCAAAAGAACCTGAAAGAATCAAGCTTTGGCTGCAACAGACTGGACAATATGAGGGTAATATTGACAAAATGGTTGAAAGAGTATATCAAGGAAAAGTAAATGACACATTTAGAATGTGTTCATTACATTTCGCAAATGACAGTTACTACTACGATGGTGATCGAAAACTTTTAAGGAAGGATGCTGTTCCTACTATTTTTGCTACGAATATGCCATCTACAGTATCGGCAAAATCAAGCTCTTCAAGTGATCAACACTCCTATGCTGCCCCAACTGCTGATGGCAAGAAAACATCCAGCTCTGGTACAGTATGCACACGCTGGATTCCATTTCCAGTTCTTTCTAATGCATCCTCAGACACCACCATACAACAAATGACTTTAGTTCCTGTGGTTACTCAGCGTGCCTTTCCTCAAGCATGCAGAACTAGTGAACAGTCTAATTCAAACAGCTCATCATCACTAACTGTTCAACCATCTGCAACCACTACACGTGAAGACACGAAAAAAACGTCCTCTTCTGTTTTATTAAATTCCAACTTGCCTTTGAATACCCAGCTCAGGCCAGAAGCTACATGCACAAGCACCAAAACTCTGTCTTCCACCTCAACTGCTTGTCCAGTAATATCCTTATCTTCAACATCAACTGGAGAAAATTGTGCATCGAGGTCTGACTCTTCCAACAAAACTCAGACGGCTCCACCGATCAGTATTCCGTGCTCCATGACAGTTCTTCCAGTTTCTGGAACAGTGTCCTCTGTGACACAGAAGCCACCAACATCTGGTTTGCTACAAAAACCACCCTCTATATCTGTTGTCCACATTCCACTTAAAACATCTTCACAATCTGTAATCCCTGGTTGTCAGCCACCATCAAAGAAAAGAAAGCTGGAGGAAAATATTGTTTTCTTGGAGCACAGTTCTGCGTCCTCTTCAGTGCCAAGTGTATTACCTAACCATTGTATGAGCCAAACCTCTAATACAGGTAATCTTTATTTTATATCAAGCAGCACATCAGCTGTTCAGCCATCTTATCAGAAACCTTTAATGGTTGACAAAGGTGTCAACACCGATTCCTTCACAAATAAAAAAAGACGCTGCATTGCCACTGACCCAGTGCATAGAAAAAGTGTACACACACAAACTAAAATATATAAAAAACATTGTAAAATTATGTGCACATTAATACCTCCAAGAGAGCAAATTGATGACAGTGGTTCAGACTCGACCATATCTCTTGCCAACCCAGAATACATGGGAGTTAGTGACTGCAGTCCTTCCTGGTCAAGTGACTGTGGCGATGATATATCCGAAGTTTTCAAAACTGTTGATTTAGATGTTGTTAAAGTGGAAATCTCTTCAGATTGTGAAATGGATGTACATAAACGTCCTACTTTAGAAATCCATATCAAAGAAGAAAATGATTCATCTGCAGGACAAGCAGTTCTATCGTCAGGAGCTTTTAACAGTACCTGTATATTACCAGATTTTGACACCCATACAATTAAAATAGAACCCAATATAAAAACAGAAGAGGATCAATTCCCAATTTCTAGTTCTCCACAAAATATCACAAATTTCATATCAAAAAGTCCCAAAATTGAAAGGTTTTCACCCATTCCAACTTCTTGGGAAACATCTGCCATACAGACTGATGATGAACTAGAAGACCTTAATGACTCCTCATTCTATATCAATGAAATGAGTGAGGATGAAGATGAATCATTCTTACTTCCAAGTGATGCAGAAGATGAAGACGACATAAAACCTGTGTTCCAGGACTTGGATTCACCAGTGGAGAATCCTGTTGAAGAAGAAAAGTATATTGTTTTTGAATCCTGTCTGAAAAAGCTGATAATGATGATCCCGTGTATGTCAGAAACAAAGTGTATGTCACCACTTACACAATACAGAAAAGAAGCCATTGGATCCTATTTGTCTATAGAAGTTCGTTGCAGATCTGGTCATACGAGTTTACTATGGGAGAGCCAGCCAAGACATGGATATCAACCAATGGGAAATGTTCTGTTATCTGCCGCAGTGCTATTTAGCGGTTCAAGTTTTCTAAAATCCCAACATATGTTTAAATTGCTAAATTTGAAATCAATAGACAAAAGTACCTATTATAAAACCCAGTCTATGTACCTGTTTCCTACCATTAATCATCACTGGAAGGAGGAACAAAAAGCAGTCATACAAAGTGTCCAGGAAAGACCACTTTGCTTGGCAGGAGATCAACAATTGGACAATCCTGGATTTTCTGCCAGGTACTCTATATACTCCATGATGGATGTGGCCAGCAAGAAAATTTGTTCGTTTTCCGTACAGCCTGTTACTCCACAAGTGTCGTTGGAGGGGCTTGAAAAAACAGGATTTCAGAAGTCTATGGGTGAGCTCCAAACTCTGAATGCTGAAGTGAAAATGATTGTTACTGACAGAAGTGTTGCTATTCAGGAACTTCTGAAGAACAATTATCCTGGTATCATTCATCAGTTAGATCTGTGGCACCTATCCAAATCAATTGGCAATGAAGTTTTAATGGCAGCCAAACATAAAGACTGTGGAATCTTATATGAATGGGTGGAGGCAATCAGGAACCATATTTGGTGGAGTTCTTGCACTTGTTGTAAAAACCATGATTTGTTCATTGAAAAATGGAAATCGGTTCTTCAGCATGTCACCAATGTTCATGAGTGGGGTGGTGATAGTGACTGTAAAGCGTGCCATCATCCACCTCTCCCAGAAGACGTGGTGAACAGTGCAAACTGGTTGAAAAAAGACTCAACCGCCCATGAACAACTCAAAAAAATAGTAGAAAATACCAGTCTATTAAAGAACTTAAAACATCTCTCCTTCCTCTGTCACACTGGAGAGTTAGAGATCTACCATACCACTTGCCTTAAATATCGCCCAAAGACGTTACATTTCTTCCTGGACTCAATGGTAGCACGGACACAACTCGCAGCCCTTGACCACAACAGAAATGTCTGTAGAGTTAAAGAACTGGTGAAAAATGCTTCTAGTGGAAATGCATTAAGTACTATGACACAGGGATTGGACGTCTCCAAAGGTCAAAAGTCTTGGATTATCAAGGCTCTGTATAAACAAACCTGCCAACATTTTCTTTTTGATATCATGAATGATGTCATAGCTCTTGTCAGAGAGAAGACATTTCAACAACCCTCCATTAAAGGGTTATTCCCATCACAGACAATGGGGGCATATCGCTAGGATATGCCCCCAGTGTCAGATAGGTGCGGGTCCCACCTCTGGGACCCGCAGCTACAACGAGAACGGAGATGGGAATACCCCCTTCAGGGCACCAGATGGCGACCAAAACGGTCGCCAATGCGCCTTAAAATTTGCAGATGGCGACAAGACTTTTTAGTCTTGTCGCCATTTGCGACTGTACCGCCGCGCTCCTGCGCAGCCTAAGTTCTCTTCAGTAGCACAGTGAAGAAGAAAGGGGTCCCTCCCTCTCCACTGTGACAAGGCCGCCACTACCACCAATGGGAAGATGGCAGGGAGGAGATGTCGCCACTGCGCCACCAATGAATGTAAAACATAAGTATAGGCAGCAGTATCACAGACCTGGCATGTGATACGCGGCAATTAACCTCTCAGGTGCCACATCTGAGGGGTTAATTGCCACAGATCGCATGCCCTGTTATTGAGGGAGGGTGCCGGGTCTGTGATACCGCTGCAGACAATTGTATAAAGGAGTTGAAGAGGACCTTTCATGGGTCCACAGAATATGAACTAAGTAGCAGGCTGCATATAGCGGCGCCCAGGGATCTAAGTGCACTTACTATTATTCCCGGGTGGCGCTTCGTTCGCCTGCTGTGGCCCCCGGTATTTTCAACATTCAGAGCAAGGAGGAGGAGACGCCAGTGCCTCTCCGTCTCCATGACAGCAGCGCTGTCCAATCAGAGCGAGGGAGGTTTCTCCCTGGCTCTGAGCTCTGCGCTGTGATTGGACAGCGCTGCTGTCAGGGAGACACTGGCGTCCCCTTCTACTTGCTCTGAATGTTGAAAATACCGGGGGCCACAGCTGGTGAACGGAGCAGTGCCCAGGAATAATAGTAAGTGCACTTAGATCCCTGGGCACCGCTCTATGCAGCCTACTACCAAGTTAATATTCTTTGGACCCACGAAATGTCCTCTTTAATTGCATTCATTGGTGGTGCAGTGCGCCCCCCCCCCAAAGCCTCATCCCCCATCCTTATCACTGGCCACAAGTCCCCCCCCCCCCATTGTTATATGGTGGCCACAGGGTCCCATCCCCTCCATTGGTGGCAGTGGCAGATTACACTGCTGGGGCTCCGATCGTTACCATGGCAGCCAGGACACTACTGAAGCCCTGGCTGCCATGTTCAGCTCCCTGCTGCTGTGTGCACAAAGCACAGAGCAGCAGGGACAGTGTGAGGTCCTATTCACCCTGATGGAGATCTATCAGGGTGAATAGCACAAGGGATGAAAAGATCCAGGTTCTAGATCCTAAGGGAAGAAATGGTTATTAAATAAAAAGTTTAAAAAAACACCAAAATACTAAAAGTTTAAATGGCCCCCTTCCCAGTTTTACATATAAAATGTACAAACAATAAAGAATAAACATATTACATATCGCCACGTCCCAAAAAGTGTGAGTTATTAAAATATAAAAAAATATTTCCGCTCGGTGAAGGCCGTAACAGAAAAAAAAACTCTAAACCACGCAATTCGCCATTTTTAGTCACCTTGTCCCCCAGAAGATGTCCCTGGATGTGAGGTATGTGCTGCTGTTTTCTCCTATATGTAGTGCTGGCTCACTACTATGATCTGCGTCTCTTCTCAAAGTCCTTTTTTTTTTTTAATTATATGCATTTTAAATTTGGCGACTAAAAAATGTAATTTGGCTCCTAAATTTTTTAGTTTAGGAGCCAATGTCTCCTGGTCATTTTTTTTGTCTGGAGCACTGCCTTTAAGTTTGTGACCCTACCACTTTTAGTTTATGAACATGAGAATTCTGAAACGACATTATTCTTTATCTGGGTGGTGATTGATAGACCTTTATATTCCCAATGACCTAAAAACCCTAAAATTGTGTAACTTTTGAAACTATTGCCATTTTTTTTTTCTCTGTAAATACTTATTTTATAATAAAATTGAAAAGGAAACATAGGCAGAGGAGACTGCGTATGTTGGTATAGTGTAAAAAAATTAATAAATCCAATTAGGAAATAAATTAGATCCTTCCCACTGAGAATATACCTTAAGTGATCTCTTTTAATGAATGTTGTGGGAAAACACAAAATAGTTGCTGATGCTTTGGCCCATAACAGTTTGATTTATAAGATGTATATGTTAGGAGCGAGGAGCTGTGAATATTCTGCATGTACAGCATACATATTCGGACATCCTCAGAAATCATCCACAACTCCCTCCTCCGTCAGCCCAAACTCCCTCCTACCTCAGACGTCAGCCAAAAATCCCTCCCCCTAACTCAAAACTCCCTCATCCCTCAGAGGTCAGTCAAAAAATACCTCCTCCATTAGCCCTCACCTGAAATGCCGTCAGGGGTCAGACATCTGTTGTCATCCCTCAGCCTAAACTCCATGAGCCGTCCACAGTCAGGCATCAGACATCGGGTGTCATCCGTCAGCCAGAACTCCATCAGCAGTCAGGGGTCAGGTGTTGGACATCGGGTGTCAGACATTGGTTGTCTGGGGAGGGGGTGGCACAAAGCATAATGTCATGTGTACTACTGCCGGACCTTTTCTGTATACATTTTGTGTATGGTTGGGGTCTCGGTCTGTGACCGCTGTGTAGTGTATCCGTGCATCTAAGTGCTTTGCCCAGGCATAAAGAGCTGTCTGAAATCCTGGGGACTTAATGAAAAGAAAAGGTCCGGCAGTAGTAAACGTGACAATATGCTTTGTGCCATCCCCTCCCCAGACAACCAACGTCTGACACCCGATGTCTAACACCTGACCCCTGACTACTCACTGCTGATGGAGTTTTGGCGGATGTCTGACACCTGATGTCTGACGGAGTTTTGGCTGAGGGCTGATGGAGTTTAGGCTGAGGGATGACAACTGATGTCTAACCCCTGACGGCTGACACCTGACGGCTGATGGAGTTTGGGCTGAGGGCTGATGGAGGAGGTATTTTTTGACTGACGTCTGAGGGACGAGAGAGTTTTGAGTTAGGGGGAGGGATTTTTGGCTGACGTCTGAATGAGGGAGGGACTTTTGGAGGAGGGAGTTTTGGCTGACGTTTGAGGTAGAAGGGAGTTTGGGCTGACGGAGGAGGGAGTTGTCGATGATGTCTGAGGATGTCCTAATATGTATGCCGTATGCATGATACAGATCATACATAAAGTTGCAAGAAAAAGTATGTGAACTCTTTGGAATGACATGGATTTCCCCCCTCGCCTATGACAGCACCCATGGATAGCATCCGCCCCCTTCCTCAGGACAGGAAACAGGAAGCACAGACTCTTCAAAAGGGAGGTACAACCCCCATTATGCCAGTTCTGTTTCCTGTCCTAAGGGACAGGGTGGATGCACAGCAGTTAGAGCGGAGCTGCGGGAGACCCTTGGTTAACACCCGTGGGAGGAGGGCCTACCCGAGCGGCGTAAGTCTTCCTCGGAAGCCGCTGCTGAAGTCTGGTCCTTTTGGACTCCCTCTCGTCCGGTCACTCCCCCGTCGGGGCTGCTTCAGTATCCCCGGCTTGGCGAACCTCTGCGGCCGTGCCGTATGTTCGGCTGCCGCTGGCGTTCGCGCGGGGCAGTTACTTCCGGGTAGGTCAGGCCGGCGCTGACGTCATCAGTCGGCGCCGGATCCTGGCCTCCGGCTTTCAGGAGTGGGAGGAGGCGTGGCCTTGGACCGGAAGGGGAGGGTGCTGGCGCGCGCCCGGCAAGTTCAAAAACCATCCAGCTCTCACTGCAGGCTGGTGTTTTGGCCTGCAGTGATCTCCATGGATGAGAGCCAGTGGCAGAAAATGTAGCCCACACCGCGCGCAGAACCCACTGAAACCACCAATGAATCCTTGGTACCGGTGGGGGAAGAGGGGCGAATGCCCTGCCTTTTCCATTTATCTCAGAGCCTGATGGTTGTCTTTGTTTTGTGTGTTTAGACTTCCAAAGAGAGAAGGGGGTCAAGGTCCAAGGAGCGGGGCTGTGCTATTTGCAAGAGAAAGCTACCGTCCGGTTGGGGCAAACCTGCATGTCAGGCCTGCGTAGGCAAATTATTGGAGGATGAGGCCCCCTCTCTCTTATCAAGCCTAAAGAAGATTATCAAGGATGAAGTTAAAGAATCCTTGAGTAATCTGCTTGAAGATCGCCCTAGTACTTCCGCTGCGGTCTCTATTCCCGCTTCAAGCGATCAGGAGCTGTTATCGGGATTAGAGGAGGAGAACTTCCATCCTCGGATCATTCGCAGGACGAGCAGCTGGCAGGGAGACCCTTGTTCCTCCCAGAGAACATTAATTCTCTAGTCGGGATTGTCAGGGCAACTATGGGGCTTGATGATCAAGCAGAACCCCAGTCTATGAGGGATTCCATGTTCGAGGGCCTAGGTCCCAGAAGATTAAAATGTTTTGATGTGCATGAAAATATAACTTCGGTTATTAAGAATGAGTGGAGCAGGCCAGACAGAAATTTTTTTGTGCCTTCTGCCTTAAAAAGGAAGTATCCCTTTGAGGACAAAGCCTCTGCTGATTGGGATAGAGCCCCAAAGTTGGATGCTCCGGTAGCGAAGATTTCTAAGAGAGCAGCCCTCCCGTTTGAAGATTCTGGAACTCTTAAAGATGCTATGGACAGAAGAGCAGAGGTCTATTTAAAGAAGATCTGGGAGGCGACGGCTGGTTCTTTTAGGCCCGCTATAGCCGCCACTTCTGTTGCCAGGTCTTTAAAGGTCTGGATGAAGGAGATGGAGGAGCAGATGAAGAAGGGAGCGCCCATGGAACAACTCCTCTCATCATTCCCAACTCTGTACAGTGCCATTGACTTCTTAGCGGATGCCTCAGTGGACTCCCTGAAGCTGTCAGCAAGAGCCGCAGCTCTTTCGAATTCCACCCGTAGGGCGATTTGGCTAAAAGATTGGAAGGGAGATGCAGGGTCGAAGGCAAATTTGTGTGCTATTCCCTGTCAGGGGGAATTTCTTTTCGGGCCCACGTTGGATGATCTGCTGGAAAAGGCTTCTGACAGAAAAAAGGGTTTCCCTTCTATTCATCAGCAGCCTCCTAAGAAGCCCTTTCGTTCTCAGTCGGCCAGATTTAACTTCAAGAGAAGAGAAACTCCCAGGCAGTCTGGTAATGCGCCCAGAAGGAGCAAAGGGTTTCTTTTTTCAGGTGGAGAGGCCTCTAAGAAGCCTCCGCAATGACGCCAGATGCCCGGTTGGAGGTCGTCTCTCCCTCTTCGCAGATCAATGGCGGAAGATCTCGAACAGCCCCTGGATCCTTTCAATCATTTCACAGGGCTATTGCCTGAACTTCCTGAGAACTCCTCCAGAAAGGTTCGTTTTGACGGACTATCGCTCCAGCCCAGAGAAACTAGAAGCATTGCGTCTGGAAATTTCAGATTTACTAAAGAAAAGGGTCCTGCAGGAGGTTCCAGCTCAAGAGAGGGAGAGGGGCTATTATTCGACACTTTTTCTTGTAAAGAAGCCGAATGGCACCTTCCGAACCATAATAAATCTAAAGCTGCTCAACAGATACCTGGTGTACGAGAGATTTTGTATGGAGACTATCAGTTCCATAATTCCGAATTTATTTCTAGGCTGCTACATGGCGACCCTGGACCTCAGGGACGCTTATTACCACGTCCCAATCCATCCCAGTCACCAGAAGTACCTGAGAGTAGCAGTTCAGTTCCCGGACAGACTCCTACACGTACAGTTTCGGGCCCTGCCGTTTGGGTTGTCTCAGGCACCCAGACTTTTAACGAAGATTGTAGCAGAGATGATGGCTCATCTGAGGGAGAAGGATCTGATTGTCATTCCCTATCTAGACGATTTCCTCCTTCTCTCTCAGGAACCGGGGCAATTAATCGAAGGGATTGCCTGGGTCAGGGACGTGCTGGTAAAGTTGGGTTGGGAGTTAAATCTCCAGAAATCCAATCTCGTGCCAAGCCAGATATGCACCTTTCTGGGGCTGCTCCTGGACTCCCAGAAGCAAATGTGTTTTCTCCCAACACAGAAGGTTTCTCTGCTAGTCTCCAGGGTTCAGGACATTGTGACTCGCCGTTCCATCTCTCTAAGAGAGGCTATGTCAGTTCTGGGCCTAATGACGGCCGCAATCCCGGGGGTAGAATGGGCCCACTCCCACTCGAGGTCACTTCAGCTGCAGATCCTGGGAGTTTGGGACAAAGATCCCCTATCCTTGGATTCCCTCTTCTCCCTTTCAACTCATACGATAAAAGATTTAGAATGCTGGACGGTACCTTCCAACCTTCAAAGAGGAGTCCCTTGGTCAAGGCAGGATCCCCTCTCTCTAACTACAGACGCAAGTCCTTGGGGTTGGGGAGCTCACACAGATTCTCTACTTCTGCAGGGACAGTGGGATCAGGAGATAGTTCCCAAATCTCACAACTTCAAGGAACTTCTAGCGATCCTCATGGCCTTGAAAAAGAGCCTCCACCTTTTAAAAGGCAGAAATGTTTTGATCTACTCCGACAACATTACGGCAGTAGCCTATATCAATCGTCAAGGGGGGACCAGATCTCCAGATCTAATGTCTCTCACCAGGGAGATTTTCGAGATAGCAGAGGGTTTCCTTCCATCGATCAGGGCAGTACACTTAAAGGGAAGGGAGAATGTGACGGCAGACTTTCTGAGCAGGCATTGTGTTTGGCAGGGGGAATGGTCCCTAGACCAACAGGTCTTCAGCGACATCGTGGCTCTCTGGGGTCTCCCGGTGGTGGATCTCTTTGCCACAAGGGGAAACAGAAAAGTGAAAAGGTTCTTCTCTCTATCCCCACTAGAGTGGCCTACGGCAGTGGACGCTTTGGCCCAGTCATGGAGAGTAGGCCTCCTGTACGCCTTCCCTCTTATAAAGCTACTCCCGAGAGTCCTGAAGAAGATTCGGGAGGAGAAGGCCCTAGTAATTACTATAGCCCCCTTTTGGCCCAGGAGGGTCTGGTTTTCCTGGCTAAGGAGGATGTCGGTAGCAGACCCCTGGGTACTTCCCGTCTTCCCGGGGCTACTAGTTCAGGGGCCATTACTTCATCCACAGTTGGAGAGCCTGCACTTGACAGCCTGGCTGTTGAGAGGCAGATCCTAGAGATGAAGGGTCTTTCTGGGGAGGTGATAGACACCCTTTTGTCCAGCAGAAAAGCTGTTACCTCTAAAATCTATTTGAGGGTTTGGAGGGCCTTCCTTCGATTTGCAAACAAGCCAGTTAATGTCTTGGAACCCCCGGAGTTGCCTCTAGTCCTGAGCTTCCTCCAGGAAGGCTGGAATAAGAAACTGAGGCCCAGTACTTTAAAGGTCCATATCTCTTCCTTAAGTGCTCTCTTTGAGTATAAGTTAGCAGACCACCCCTGGATTAAGAGATTTGTAGTTGCAATTTCTAGACTCGCTCCCGTCCAGAAATCCAGAGTTCCCCCCTGGGATTTAAACCTAGTCTTGTCTGCCTTAACCGGAGTTCCCTTTGAGCCCATTGAGGACATCTCTATTAAAATCTTAACCTATAAATTAGTTTTCTTGCTAGCCATTACTTCTGCTAGAAGAGTGAGTGAGATTTCGGCCCTCTCTATCGAAAAAACGTATCTCAATATTTTAGAAGATAGGGTCATTTTATCTCCTGACCCTGCCTTCCTTCCAAAGGTTTCATCATCCTTTCATCGGTCTCAGGATATAGTTTTACCTTCCTTCTGTTCCTCACCCAAGAATCAGAAGGAGAGGGAATTTCATTGCCTCGATGTTAGAAGGTGTCTAATCCAATACTTTTCGGCCACTCAGGACTGGAGGTTGTCCTCTAAGCTTGTGGTTTCCTTTCAGGGACAGAAGGGCTCCCCTGCTTCCTCTCAGTCCATTGCCAGGTATATAAAACAGGCCATTTATCTGGCATATTCCTCTAAAGGGGTTCCTCCTCCTGCCGGGTTTGGAGCACACTCAACGAGAGCAGTGTCTACATCCTGGGCAGAAAGAGCTTCCGCTTCTATTGACCAGATTTGCAGAGCAGCTACATGGAGTTCTGCTCATACCTTCTTTAAGCACTATAGGCTGCAGCTTCCTTCGCAGGAAGGTTTAGGGTTTGGGCGTAAAGTCCTCCAAGCAATTGTCCCACCCTAGGTTGATCTCGCCTAGATATCCATGGGTGCTATCATAGGCGAGGGGGAAAATATGGGATTACACTTACCGGTAATCGTTTTTCCTTGAGCCAATGACAGCACCTGCCTAATTCCCTCCCCAAAAATTTAAAATAAAAAATAAAATAAAAAAGAAATTTTGAATATATAGAGAGAGAGATATATACGCGTGTTTGCACACAGATATGAGCATTTGTTCTGCTGTAGATTTGTGGTGTAGTTTTTTGTCTCCTTAGTTCTTGGAATAGGACTGGCATGATGGGGGTTGTACTTCCCTTTTGAAGAGGCTGTGCTTCCTGTTTCCTGTCCTGAGGAAGGGGGCGGATGCTATCCATGGGTGCTGTCATAGGCTCAAGGAAAAACGATTACCGGTAAGTGTAATCCCATGTTTCTGCACAAATTGGTCATAAAATGTGATCTGATCTTCATCTAAGTCACAACAATAGACAATCACAGTCTGCTTACACTAATAACACACAAAGAATTAAATGTTACCATGTTTTTATTGAACACACTATGTAAACATTCACAGTGCAGGTGGAAAAAGTATGTGAACCCCTAGACTAATGACATCTCCAAGAGCTAATTGGAGTGAGGTGTCAGCCAACTCGAGTCCAATCAATGAGATGAGATTGCAACTGCCCTGCCCTATAAAAACACACACCAGTTCTGGGTTTTCTTCTCACAAGAAGCATTACCTGATGTGAATGATGCCTCGCACAAAAGAGCTCTCAGAAGACCTACGATTAAGAATTGTTGACTTGCATAAAGCTGGAAAGGGTTATAAAAGTATTTCCAAAAGCCTTGCTGTTCATCAGTCAACAGTAAGACAAATTGTCTATAAATGGAGAAAGTTCACCACTGCTGCTACTCTCCCTAGGAGTGGCCGTCCTGTAAAGATGACTGCAAGAGCACAGCGCAGACTGCTTAATGGTAAAGAAGAATCCTAGAGTGTCAGCTAAAGACATCCCTGTTAGCGAATCTACGATACGTAAAACATTAAACAAGAATTGATTTCATGGGAGGATACCACAGAGGAAGCCACTGCTGTCCAAATAAAACATTGCTGCACGTTTGCAGTTTGCACAAGAGCACTTGGATGTTACAGATGAAACCAAAGTTGAGTTGTTTGGAAGAAACACACAACACTGTGGAGAAAAAGAGGCACAGCACACCAACATCAAAACCTCATCCCAACTGTGAAGTGTGGTGGGGACATCATGGTTTGGGGCTGCTTTGCTGCGTCAGGGCCTGGACGGATTGCTATCATCAAAAGAAAAATGAATTCCCAAGTTTATCAAGACATTTTACAGGAGAACTTAAGGCCATCTGTCCACCAGCTGAAGCTCAACAGAAGTTGGGTGTTGCAACAGGACAACGACCCAAAGCATAGAAGTAAATCAACAACAGAATGGCTTAAACAGAAGAAAAATTCATGCTCAGCGTGAATTGACTTTCATTAGTGAACAGCACCGTGGCCCACTGGTCCCTCGTCCAGCGTAGATGTTCCCTAGCCCATGCAAGACGATGATGCCTTTGGTCAGGTACCCTTGCAGGTCATCTAGCAAGCAGACCACACTGATGTAAATGGTTTCGAATGGTCTTACATAACACTTGGGCGCCTCTCACCTCTCTTAAAGGAAACCTGTCACCATGATTTTGCGCATAGAGCTGGGGACATGGGCTGCTAGATGGCCACTAGCACATCTGCAGTACCCAGGTCCCATAGCTCTGTGTGCTTTTATTGTGTTAAAAAAACTTTTTGATTGATATGCAAATAACCTGATATGAGTCCTGTAGCCGGAGATGAGTCAAGCGGAAAGGAGCCCAGCACCGCCCCGCGTCCTCCGAATCTCCTCCTTGCTGGCTGACGTCACAGAGCTGGAGCGCCGAAATCTCGCGATGCGCGAGCTAGCGCATGCGTAGTTCGTTCCCTGTGCTGATGCCAGTACAGGGAATAAACATGATGCCGACACTGCGCATGCGCTAGCTCGCGCATCGCGAGATTTCAGCGCTCCAGCTCTGTGACGTAAGCCAGCAAGGAGGAGATTCGGAGGACGCGGGGCGGTGCTGGGCTACTTTCCGCTTGACTCATCTCCGGCTACAGGACTCATATCAGGTAATTTGCATATAAATCAAAACGTTTTTTTAACACAATAAAAGCACACAGAGCTATGGGACCTGGGTACTGCAGATGTGCTAGTGGCCATCTAGCAGCCCATGTCCCCAGCTCTATGCGCAAAATCATGGTGACAGGTTTCCTTTAAATGTGCCCGGAGTTGTGTGGCATTTGTCATCCAGTTCAGCAGGGCATTGAAGCAGTCATCAGTGTGGGATGTGGCCAAAGGACGTCCACTTCTGTGCCTTTCTGTGACTCCTCCAGTCTCTCTGTTGCAACCTGCTGATGACACTCTAAGCTCAGTGGCCACTTATGTCTGAGAACATACTCCTTAAAGTCTTGCAATGGCGAGGTACTGTTGATCAATTGTTAGGTGTCGTCTTGGTCTCATGATGTCAAAATCTAAACAGCATGATGAGGAGGACTGTTTAAATACCAATTCTAATTGAACAATTAAATGTATTGGGCGATTCATGGATCATACACCTGTTGTGAATTTTGCCTTTAAGCTCCTTTTTAGAGAACAGCAAGTTGTGTAAAAAATACTGAAACATTGAACAGTTTGACAAGTGCTTTCAAAAGGTTAGAGAAGGTCACATTAAGTTCACTTGTAAAGGTTACAGTGCATTTTAGGTTCATCCTGCAGTTTCACCCAAAAGCCAAATATCCCTAACTTTTTGTGAGTAGTGTATCTCCTATAATGAGCAACATGGGGTTCACGATAGTGTTACTATTAGGTCTCATTCAGACGGCCGTATAGGTGCAGAGTTCAGACCCATTCATTTCAATCGGGCTGCAAAAGATGTGTGCCGTCCGCATCCGTGGTTCTGCTCCGTGCAAAAGATACACCTTGTCTTTTTATTGCTCGAAATCACGGACAATAGGCATTTTCTGTTATGGTTGCGGCCGGTATCCTTGTTTTGTGGATCCTCAAAGCACTACGGCCTTCTGAATGAGCCCTTAATGTGAGGCACATGGAGGTCCAAATTGATAACACCATGTGCCTCACATTAATCGTAACCCCCCATCAACTACTTCCTCACATAATGGCCAACATGGGGTTAATGTAAAGTACTTCATGGAGGCATTTACTAATAATGTGAGGCACATTGAAGACTATATTGATAAAACCTAAGCTTATTAGGTATTAGCTTATTAGACCCTGCCAATCACCTGTTAGAAGAGGCCTTGAGTGCCGTAGCCTTTTCCTAGGCTAGTGACATCACTGTACATTGGTCACATGGGCTAGTTGCAGCTCAGCCCTATTCAAGTTAATAGGGCTGAGCTGCAATACCAAGCACTGCCACTATGTGATGTACGGCGCTGTCCTTGGAAAAGCTGCTGGTAGTGGCTCTCTGAAACAGCTGATAAGCAAGGATGCCGGGACTTGGACCCCCATTGATGACTTATCCTGAGGATAATGTTGCACGTGTATTCAAGTGAGCAATTAGTGATAAGTGAACAAGCTTCTGATCATAGATCAGAAGTCGCTTAATTCAAAACTTCGGATTAATGCTGTGCGAAGATCTGTCTCCATGCAGCATTAAAATGTACGGCCTCCAATGAGGTGAAGTTATTCGTGAAGTCGCTTGAGACTTTGTTAAATCACTTTGGTATTTAATTTTAAAAACTTGGATATGAACTCTGCTTTGATAAATGATGGTTTTGATAAATGACTCTTTATGAATGAAATCTATAGTTATGCAGAATCATTCATTAGCGCGGCCACCGCTGCTGGATTCCAGTGTGGTCGTAACCATGGAAACAAACCATGTATAATGTGATGGAAAAGTGAATCCAGCCAGTGAAGGAAGCAATATGGATAATAATACATTAGTAAGGGCCTTGCATTAACTATATCTACATGAAAAATGCCCCTTGCCAAATGCCACTCCTTCTCTTCTGAGCTCTTCTGTATGCCCATACAGTAGCTTATGTCCATAATTATGGCATTTCTGTACTATAGAAGCCACCTATCAATTCAAGTAGTGTGATTCTCATATGGCACTGAAATGCCATGTCTGTGGAAAACTTGGAATTTTTACTTTGCACAGTCCACTGTGGATTAATAAATTAGTTTCTGCAAAATACATGTGGCGTCAAAATGCTTACTCCACCCCCTAAATACCTTGATGGCTGAGATTTCCAAAATGGGATTCCTATATGATAGTTCAATTTATTATTTCATTCTACAGCCTCTAAAGTTGTCAGCACAAGATGCATAAGTCACAACAAATTTAAATTTTCACTTTGCAACATCTGCCGTGCATTATTTTTTTGAAACACACCTGTGGGGTCAAAATGCTCACTATACCCCTTTTTATCTTTTCAGAGCCGCATGTTTCTAAATTCCATGAAATGCCTACAGGGTCAAAGTACAGTACACCCCTTGATAAACTTGTTGAGGAGTGTAGTTTCCAAAATGGGATTGCTTTTTGGGGGGTTTCCACTGTAGTGGTACCTCGGGGTCTCTTCAAATGTGACATGGGTTCCAAATCTGCCCTCCAAAAACATATAGTGCGCCTTCCTTTTGGAGCCCTGCGGTGTGCCCATACAGCAGTTTACAACCACTTGTGAGATGTTTCTGTAAATTTCAGAATCAGGGTAATAAATATTAATGTTAAATACCTAAGAGCTGACATGAAAGTTTAAAATAATATACTTTTTATTATTTTTCCGTAGATGGGTATAAATACAAAGTGTCCAAAAATAATTTCCCAAAAGAAAAAAATGATAAAGAAAATTATAATCTTAGTATCAGAAAAAGGATGATAGGGCAAAACTTTCCCTGTTTTGCGCTAAAAATTTCTCAGCCCAGGCTTATCCCCTGACTGTGGAGATTCCCTGTCTTCGTTCTTAGAACCTGGAATTCCCTATCCAGACCCTACCTTAATATCTCCAATAGTCATAGAATATACATGTACAATGCAATGGTTAAAATCTCTTGCTAGATATATATATAAAAAATTGCATATAGATAAAACGGAAATAGTGACCCCCAATGCGTTTCCCCTCCACCTTGAGGTTCATCAGGGGGGTTATGGAAAAAAGATGGAAACAAGATACAGTTAGGTCCATAAATATTGGGACATCAACACAATTCTAACATTTTTGGCTCTATACACCACCACAATGGATTTGAAATTAAACTAATGAAGATGTGATTTAACTGCAGACTGTCAGCTTTTATTTGAGGCTATTTACATCCAAATCAGGTGAACGGTGTAGGAATTACAACAGTTTGCATATGTGCCTCCCACTTGTTAAGGAACCAAACGTAATGGAACAATTGGCTTCTCAGCTCTTCCATGGCCAGGTGTGTGTTATTCCCTCATTATCCCAATTACAATGAGCAGATAAAAGGTCCAAGTGTGCTATTTGCATTTGGAATCTGTTGCTGTCAACTCTCAAGATGAGATCCAAAGAGCTGTCACTATCAGTGAAGCAAGCCATCATTAGGCTGAAAAAACAAAACAAACCCGTCAGAGAGAGATAGCAAAAACATTAGGAGCGGCCAAAACAACTGTTTGGAACATTCTCAAAAAGAATTTGGCCAGATCAAGAACACTCTGCAGAAGGTAGGTGTATGTGTGTCAAAGTTAACAATCAAGAGAAGACTTCACCAGAATGAATACAAAGGGTTCACCACAATATATAAACCATTGGTGAGCCTCAAAAACAGGAAGGCCAGATTAGAGTTTGCCAAACGACATCTAAAAAAGCCTTCACATTTCTGGAACAACATCCTATTGACAGATGAGACCAAGATCAACTTGTACCAGAGTGATGGGAAGAGAAGAGTATGGAGAAGGAAAGGAACTGCTCATGATCCTAAGCATACCTACATCAGTGTTCATCTTTTTTGAACACACTGTCATTCTTTTTGTATATCTGTTTCTTAGGTTATCCTTGACTGGGTTTGTTTATATTGGGATGCATACCTTCCCTTACTACAGGCTTATGAGCTAAGTATCATCTATATATATATATATATATATATATATATATATATATATATATATATTAGCCACCTATTAAAGGTGAGAACAGGTTGGACACTCGCCCCAATACTAGGCAGCGGCAAACAAGGTGATAACATCAGCCTCGGAGATATATCTAACGGAAGCGCAAGTGTCTCTGTTCATCATAAACTTAATTGTTACCTTCTAGCTGTCCACCCAGACACCTTGCAGCAGACCGTGCTGACTCAAAGGAAGTTTGTAGTAGCTCTAATACTAGAGGGTCATACAATAGGACACCACCTATAACTCTGTGTACAGCAATTTCAAAGCGCTTCTCTTCTCCAAATTATTGTAGTAAGATACACAAACAAATAATATAACCAAGTACAATAAATATTAATTATTTAACTCCCAATTGATAGCGCTGTCTGCTGCAATACATATTAGCAGACTGTGATAGTGCCAACATCCATATCAAACATTAGAATACCCAGAATCAAGCACATATTGAATATTATTAACTAATAGAAGCTGCAGATATTACCAGCCACTGCGCTGAAATGCAGTACAGCTCTCTGAGACCAGCGCTCCTATTTCAAACAACTGCAGCAAAAACTCCAGTTTTAAATAGAACCACCTAAATAAAGACCCATCTAGGAATACTTAATAAATAGATACTAGTGTCTCTGTTCATCATAAACTTAATTGTTACCTTCTAGCTGTCCACTCGGACACCTTGCAGCAGACCGTGCCGATCTAAGAGAAGTTTGTAGTAGCTCTAATACTAGAGGGTCATACAATAGGACACCTCCTATAACTCTGTGTATAGTATTTTCAAAGCGCTTTTCTCCTCCAAATTACAGCATTAAAGGGACACTGACAGGCAAATTCAGCATATTGTGTTATATATCTGACATTACAGGTCTTATACAGTCTATTAAAAGCATGTAAGTATCCCCCCTGTCCACCTTCTAAATACCGAAATATAAAGTTTTATAACTTGCCTGTCTCCTCACCAATCTGCCCATCATTAACCCCTTTGGAGATGTGAGTGAGCAGCGCTCTGAAGCACTGCTTTGAACAGTGCCTGGGGCATGCGCATTAGGCAGAGGCTGCAGCTGCCTCTGGGAACGCAGGCAGGGTGTGTACAGCAGGCGCGATCTAACCACGGCAGGATCAACCATACGCAGGATCGTGACTGGGGAGAGTTGTAGCCCCGCCCAGTGAAGTGAATATTGATGAGCTGGGCGGGGCTACAGAACGACAGTTGGGAGCGGCTGGCTGGGCGCATTTTCAGATGAAACGGATTGGTGAGGAGACAGGCAAGTTATAAAACTTTATATTTCGGTATTTAGAAGGTGGACAGGGGGGATACTTACATGCTTTTAATAGACTGTATAAGACCTGTAATGTCAGATATATAACACAATATGCTGAATTTGCCTGTCAGTGTCCCTTTAAGATACACAAGCAAACAATGTAACCAAGTACAATAAACATCAACCATTTAACTCCCACTTGATAGCGCTGTCTGCAGCAATACATACTAGCAGACTGTGATAGTGCCAACATCCATACTAAACATTAGAATACCCAGAATCAAGCACATATTGAATATCAGTAACTACTAGAAGCTGCAGATATTACCAGCCACTGCGCTGAAATACAGTACAGCGCTCCTATTTCAAACAACTGCTGCAAAACTCCAGTTTTAAATAGAACCATCTAAATAAAGACCCATCTAGGAATACCTAATAAACAGATACTATTGGGAATAAAGAAATATTCTACAGCCCCCTAACAGACTGATAGTGACTCCCAATAAATCACAACAATGAGCGAACTATGGGAAGATCGCAGGGAACGGATTAAATTTCTCCAGTCTTTCTTCCAACTAAAATCTACCCCTACACCAGCAGAAATACCTGAGAATAAAAGCAGGGAAATAATATCGAACATTAAAATTCTGGAAAGACTACTTATCACTAAGATGAGAGATCTATGGGAGGTAGCTACATTGGAGGAATATTTTAAGAAAAATATGGTACCAAAAGGGTTAAAAGTCACCAAAGCACTATCAGGCGATCTAGGGGACCGTGAGACCCTAAAAGAGTGGGATGATCTATTTCATGAATTCTCAAAAAACGCAGTATTATTCATAATAGAAAAAAGAAAGAAAGGCTTAATGAGGACAAATTACGAAATAATGAAACTCTTTGAGATAATAAGGCCATACAAATACCAGCCAGAGGTAATTAAAATCTCAAATTCCATCAAAATGAGAATTAGACAAAAAGAGGATGAAATTATAATTACGAAGAAAAAGAAACTTGAGAGAGACGCAATCCAGATAAGTAATGTGCAGGAACAAGAACAGGGAAATCCCTCAGGGGTGGGGACATCTTGTTATGATACGATAGATAATACAAAATGTGATGATAGAGAAAATCTGTGGGAAGATATAACAGTACATGATGTTAGCCTAGAAAACTCACCACAGGAAGGCAGCATCGCAAGTAACAGGAACTCCCATCCAATACCTCCAATAGTACCCATCCTGAGGAAGGAGACTAATGGCTCAATGATCACAGAAAACAGGTATGAGAGACTAAACTCACTGGAAGACAAAGGGGAAGGTGAAGCACTGATCAGTAAAAACACTTAACCAACACAAGGGGGAGCTATGTACCCTGAGGATCAGAATAAGGAAATAATTGCTGAAGAAGTCATCACTGAAGAAACTATGAATACCAGTTATAGTGACATAGTCAAAAGAAACATTGCAAGAAAAAGGCATGTGGGAATGAAACATCTAGCCACCAGTACGAGGACTAAGAAGACGGTTAATAAGGATTTTTTCAAGGTAAAATCCCCCACAAAAAGAATAAAACGCAAAGAGGAAGACATGGGAAAGGACTAACCAAGAAAACCAACAAGAATAATAATAAAAAGACAGGAGAAGGGATCTTCAACCTGAGCAAATATATACTGAAAAATGACGAACTGAGATTACTTGAAAAAGGCCTGAAATTCGCCCCATCACCTAGTTTCTGCCCCTTTGATGCCTTTATTGGTAAGAAATTTCTACGAAATCTAGCTCTTAAAAAGTACTTTAGGAAAAAAGAGCATAAAGAAAAGAGTCAGGATAAAGGGACAGGGCCCTTATTGATAGAAAAAGGGGAAAAAATTGAAAACACAGAAAAAATTGAAAAAAAGAGAAAAAAATCATAAAAAAAAATATACCTTTACTCATACAGGGCTAAAACCGAAATCCCATTTTAACCCTATAGGTGAGTACTCGGAGGCCCTCCTAACCTTCCAAACTCTACAAAAACATACAAAAAACTACAACTAGACCCCACAGAAACATATAATAAAGGGAAGGAAATTGAACATATTAATAAAAAAAGGGAAATTGGGAGGTATCCTTTCCGGTGAGGAAGCACTATCCATAAACAACCAGCGCCCCAGGATACCCATGTTTTACTATTTACCCAAAATCCACAAGTGTCAATCTAACCCCCCGGGAAGACCTATAGTCTCAGGGATTAAGGGTTTGACCTCAAACCTCTCAAAATATGTGGATATTATATTACAGAAATATAAAAGCCTTGCTGTTCATCAGTCCACGGTAAGACAAATTGTTTATAAATGGAGAAAGTTCAGCACTGCTGCTACTCTACCTAGGAGTCGCCGGCCTGTAAAGATGACTGCAAGAGCACAGCGCAGACTGCTCAATGAGGTGAAGAAGAATCCTAGAGTGTCAGCTAAAGACTTACAAAAGTCTCTGGCATATGCTAACATCCCTGTTAGCGAATCTACGATACGTAAAACACTAAACAAGAATGGATTTCATGGGAGGATACCACAGAGGAAGCCACTGCTGTCCAAATAAAACAACATTGCTGCACGTTTACAGTTTGCACAAGAGCACCTGGATGTTCCACAGCAGTACTGGCAAAATATTCTGTGGACAGATGAAACCAAAGTTGAGTTATTTGGAAGAAACACACAACACTATGTGTGGAGAAAAAGAGGCACAGCACACCAACATCAAAACCTCATCCCAACTGTGAAGTATGGTGGTGGGGGCATCATGGTTTGGGGCTGCTTTGCTGCATCAGGGCCTGGCCGGATTGCTATTATTGAAGGAAAAATGAATTCCTAAGTTTATCAAGATATTTTGCAGGAGAACTTAAGGCCATCTTTCCACCAGCTGAAGCTCAACAGAAGTTGGGTGTTGCAACAGGACAACGACCCAAAGCAGAGAAGTAAATCGACAACAGAATGGCTTAAACAGAAGAAAATACGCCTTCTGGAGTGGTCCAGTCAGAGTCCTGACCTCAACCTGACTGAGATGCTGTGGCATGACCTCAAGAAAGCGATTCACACCAGACATCCCAAGAATATTGCTGAACTGAAACAGTTCTGTAAAGAGGAACGGTCAAGAATTACTCCTGACCGTTGTGCACGTCTGATCTGCAACTACAGGAAATGTTTAGTTGAAGTTATTGCTGCCAAAGGAGGTTCAACCAGTTATTAAATCCAAGGGTTCACATACTTTTCCAACTGCTCTGTGAATGTTTACATGGTGTGTTCAATAAAAACATGGTAACATTTAATTATTTTTGTGTTTTTAGTTTAAGCAGACTGTGATTGTCTATTGTTGTGACTTAAATGAAGATCAGATCACATTTTATGACCAATTTGTGCAGAAATCCATATCATTCCAAAGGGTTCACATACTTTTTCTTGCAACTGTATGTCCCTTTTCAAAACAATAATTTTCTCCCAAAAATTTGTAGTTATGTTCAAAACACTAGCAACAATGAGGGTGTGGTCACGCCATTTCCATGCAGAATGTATGGGCAACGCAGGATGATGTAAACACTCTGCATGATGATGGCGTTGCCAGAGACAAAAATAAAAAGCTTCAAAGACAACACTACCTTTAATCTTTGCATGTTATTTTGCTGGTAAAATAAGGGACAAAGACTGGTAACTTCAGCTAACATTAGCAGATACCAGCCAGTTTAAGAACCATGTTACTAATGACAGAAGCAGTGCACATTACTGTTAACAATAAATAATATATTGTTTACCTCAACGTGACGATGAGCCTTTCCTCAGGAGTAATGCAGCGCCTCATGTTGGTGTCCTGGAAGCTGAGGATAGTACGGAGAGACGACAGCAGGCAATCAAAGGTAGAATCTGACAGAACGCAAAGAACTTCTCTGGATGCTGACGAAGATCAGTGTAGAGGGTACGGAAGTGGCCTTTCCTGTACCGTTTGGAAACAATAGGATGGACCCATTGGACTCGCTTCCTCGTCCAACAGAAGGGACCGCTGTTCCCATTGCCAAGAAATAAGCCAGTGAAGTACGTCCTCATCCTCAGAGTCATCTGCCATGGTGAAACCAGGAGGCAAAACGTAAAAATCTGAGATGAGCAAAGCCAAGGAATCAAACGAAACTCTGTACCCTGGAAACACTGCAGAAAATGGCCACCAGTCAGATGACCAGCATATATACCTGTATCCTGGGTGGCGATAGTTAAATCACACAATTTCCTCAGTCAGTGTTTTTTTGCGGTCCCCAAAAAAACCCGGAAGACACACAGAAACACAACGGAAACTAACAACGGATCCGCGATCTGCGGACTGCAAAACACAAACGGTCGTGTGCATGTAGCCTAATAGGGGATATGACAAGGAGGTAGTATATGAATGGGAAACGCTGAAGGTTCTGTTGGTGAGGTACGAGGAGATCCAGGAGAGGGCTAGGTCCTTGATGCCGACGGAAGAGAGGATTTGTAGGAGAAGAGAGTGGTCAACAGTGTCAAAGGCAGAGGAAAGGTCAAGAAGGAGGAGCACAGAGTAGTGACGTTTGGCAGCTAGCAGATTGTTGGTAACTTTGGTTAGGGCAGTTTCAGTTCAGTGATTGGGTTTGAAGACAGATTGCAGCTGATCAAAAAGCAAGTGCGATGAAAGGTAAGAGGACAATTCTAGATGGACATGTTCTAGGAGTTTACATGCAAATGGAAGCAGTGAAATGGGACGATGGCTAGATAAAGAGGATGGGTCCAGGGAAGGCTTCTTGAGTATGGGTGTGATGGTTGCATGTTTAAAAGAGGAAGGGAAGACACCAGAGTTTAGTGATAGGTTGAACAGGTGGTTTAGGGCAGGGATAACTATAGTGGTGAGGTTAGGGATGAGGTGGGATGTGATTGGGTCAAGGGCACAGGTGATGAGGTGTGACTTGGAGCCTAAGTTAAAAAGCTTTTCGTCTGTGAGTGGTAAACTGGGTTAAGTGGGAAGAGCATTAGGTGGCTATGTATGGGTGTATAAAGCTTTCACAGATTTTAGTGATTTTATCTCTGAAATATGAGGCAAAGTCTTCAGCTGAGATGAGGGGTGTGGTAAGGGGTACAGAAGGACGGAGTAGAGAGTTAAAGGTATTAAACATTTGTTTGGGGTTACAGGAGAAGAATGATATGAGAGTAGTGAAGTAGTTCTGTTTAGAAGAGACAAGTGCAGACTTGAATCGGAAAATTGCTTTTTTTGTATGAGATGAAGTTTTTTGTCCCATTAGTGTTCCAGAGTTGTTGATTGATTTGCTGGGTTCTGGTGTGTGTGAGAGGGGCGATTGAGTCAAGGGCTCAAGTAATTGTGGTGTTGTAGAAAGCAGCGCTTGTGTCATGAAGGGAACATATGGTGGATAGTGGTAAGAGAGAGAGACTGAGAGTCTGTGAATGTAAAGGTGTTTGAGATTTCTACGAGGGTGTGTTAGTTTATGGACTAGAGGGGCAGTTGAGAGAGTGGTTGAAAATGTTAGAACATTGTCATCTGAGAGGAGGTTGGTGATGACGATGTCTAGCGTGTGGGTGGCTGTGGAGGACCATTGTGTGAGTCCAAAGGAGGCAGTAAGAGATAGGAGTTTGGAGGCTGTTGAGTTTTGTGTATCAATATGGTGTTGAAATGATCAAAAAAGGTAGTAGTAAGACCTGGCGGACTATAGATGACAGCTATTTGAAGGTTGGAAGGAGAGAAGATGCGTGCAGAGTGGACTTCAAAAGAATAAGGTTTTGAAAGGGTGGAGATGGGTTAAAGAAGCAGTTCCCTGATAAGAGGAGGCCGACACCACCATGTCGGTCTGGGCGGGGGGATGGAGATTATAAAGGCTTTGTCCGTGGTTGTCAGCCACGTTTCCTTGAGGCCCAGGAATAAAATAAATTGGCGATAAAGAGGCTGTGGATGTAGGAAAGTTTGTTGCAAATGGAACACGAGTTCCATAATGGTCTGGATAGGGAGAGTGGGGGAGCATGGGTCAAGTGAATGAGTATGAGGTTGAAGAAGTGAGAGCAGTTTGTGGCAGAGACTTTGTAATGGAGGGGTATAATGGTGGGGACAAAGCGAGGGGGGCATGGATTAGGAGATATGTCTCCAGCAATAAGGAGATGTAGAGCTAGGGTTAGCAAGTGAGTGTAGCATAAAGCAAGAGGTGGCTGACCATGTTTAGATGAGAAGATCTGAGTGTGTAGGAGGAGTTAAGCAGAAGTAACTAGTTGAGAGGATAGTAGGGAAGGTGAGATAAATAGCTTTTTGTCTGGTTTAGGGATAGTGGGTTTATGGAATAGTCTGATGGATATAAAGGTAATAGTGGTAGACACAAGTGAAAACATGTTTATGCAGTGGTGGTGCAGAAGATGATTGTATAAAGACATTTTATATATAAACTATAAATTGGCGTGGTATTAAAAAGCAGGAAGTGCTCAACCCCATATGCAGTGGTGCATCTATACAGGGGGGGCAGATCCTGCACTTGTGGTCCGCTGCTAATGGCGATCCCCAATAGCAGCAGACCACAAGTGCAGGATCTGCCCCCCCCTGTATAGATACACTGCATATGGGGTTAAGCACTTCCTGCTTTTTAATACCACGCCAATTTACAGTTTGTATATAGAATTGTTTGGAGGTGTAAAAACTCCTAGTCTGAATGTGCTTCTATTTTCATCCACAGGCAACATTCTGGTGCAGCCAGTCTTGGGTGGGGCTCAGAGCTCTCTCCCTCCTCCCATTGTAAGTATGGCTGCATGCTGGAGGTAACTGGGAGTTTGCTGTGAGTCAGACCGTGTGCTCCTGTAATTTGCCCACTGGCTCCTGGTATTGCCCATACAGCATAGGTAGGTTTAGCGTTGGGTCCTGAGCTACTTGAGAAACCTTGGCATGGTGCTCGGGCTCTGATATGTCCTCCACAGTAGGTTATATTGGCTAAACTCTCAATTTTAACATCAGGATGAAGGTCCAGTCAGACTGCGGAGTGCACCTATCTTTGTAAATGTTATTGTTATAAAGACATTTTAGGCAAATTGAATTACTTTCTGTTCAATTCCTGGTATAATTCCTGCTTTACACTTAAATGTGGCACTTAGATGGTGCACTCAAATGACCACATACCTCCAATATATACAAATAAGGTTTGTTAATTAATGAACCAGAAGTGAACATGAGCTGGGTGGAGCATTAGGTCTAATTAGCACAGACCGATGTAAGGAAAAAGATCTAAGCAGATTTCCTCTACAACCAGCATTGATACAAACATACCAAAAGCAAACTATCAGGTGTGAATGTAGATGTAGTGCAGTGGTGGCGAACCTATGGCACGGGTGCCAAAGGCGGCATTCGAAGCCCTCTCTGTGGGCACCCGCACCCTGGAAAAAGTCTAGGGCGTACCAATATGCCTTAGACATTACCTGACATTCAGCACAGGCAGCGCATTGAATGTAGGCAGGATATTATAGCTATATGATAAAGTACATGGAAGATATACTATATTGGACTGTAGTTGTTAAAGGAAATATGGCTTTCAGCCAGAACCTCAGCCTGATGAACACACAAATATGCCTAATAATTGAACCCAGTGGTATTCACCCATTCAGTGATATCAGTATGGCCAGTAGCATTGTGTCCCTTGTTAGAATATCTAAGGCAGGAAGGACACATTGTAAAAGCAGTTGAACAACATTTTCTTGGCCAAGAGATGAGGGAATATATTTGGGTGGTCACATGGTGGGGGGCTGGGACACAGGAACATATAGGTGAAACTTAGGAGTCGGGCTCTCTCTTCTCTTCCTGGACCCCCTTGGATCAACAGCAATCCTGGGCGTTCTCTTTACCCCCTGGTTCCCAGGCTCTCCGGTCAGTGGATGCATTTTTTGGGCCCTTGGGTCTCATATATGATGACCCTGACCGAGTCGCCCTGGCTGAGTCAAAGTTACGGAGACTCCTACAGGGATAGCGGCCAGCAGAGGCGTATTGCTCAGAGTTCCGTAGGTGGGCTATGGATACCCAGTGGAACGACCCGGCTCTCAGGAGTCAGTTCTGCTCTGGGTTATCCGAAAGGGTTAAGGATGCGCTTGCGCTGTATGAGACCCCTTTTCCCTTGATGCTGTTATGTCCCTTTCTATCAGAATAGATAGACGTCTTAGGGACAGATTCAAAAATACTGAGCAATTGGTAACCCCTCCAAAGCAGCAGTTAGTCTGTAGGGACCTAGAAGAGCCTATGCAGCTAGGAGGAACTACTCGTCAGGTCCGTCCTCCTGAGGCTCGCCGTAGGCGTGGGGTTTGTTTTTTCTGTGGTGGGAGGGGTCATTTCATTAATGTCTGTCCTTTCTTACTCAAAAACAAAAGACCGTCGGAAAACTACTAACCCCAGACTGTGTGGAGGGGTATACGTTTCCTCCATACGAACATCTCAATTTGTGTTGCCAGCGGTTGTTGTTTTTGGTGTTAAGACTGAGAATATTTCTTTCTTTGTAGACAGTGGAGCAGGGGTAAATTTGATAGATGCCCATTTTGCCCGCACTGATTGTTAACCTGATTCCCGGCACAAAATTACCCAAGACCAGGTTATATAATCTTTCGGGTCCCGAGAGACAAGCCATGAAAGATTATATCTCTGAGAGTCTGGCTAAGGGACACATCAGACCCTCTTCATCACCCGTGGCTGCAGGGTTTTTCTTTGTTAAAAAGAAAGATAGGGGCCTGCGTCCTTGCCTAGATTTCCACGAACTAAACCGGATAACTATCTGAGACCCATACCCTCTTCCTCTCATTCCTTACCTGTTTAATCAGATTGCGAGTGCTAGGTGATTCTCCAAACTTGATCTTAGGGGAGCCTACAATCTGATTCGTATCAAGGAAGGGGATGAGTAGAGGACAGCTTTTAACACCCCCGAGGGGCATTATGACAATCTAGCCATGCCTTTCGGTCTGACCAATGCTCCTGCTGTCTTCCAACATTTTGTTAATGATATTTTCAGTCATCTTATCGGCAGGTTTGTGGTGATATACCTAGATGATATTTTAATTTATTCGTCTGATCTGAAAACACATGAGGTACATGTCAGACAGGTACTGCAGGTCCTATGGACGAATAAATTATATGCGAAAATTGAAAAGTGTGTCTTCGCCGTTCAGGAAATACAGTTCCTGGGATATCTATTATCTGCTTCAGGTTTCCGTATGGATCCTAGGAAGGTCCAGGCAATTTTAGATTGGGATCTTCCTGAGAACCTTAAAGCACTGCAACGGTTCTTGGGTTTTGCTAATTTCTATAGAAAGTCCATAAAAAATTATTCTGTGATTGTCAAACCCCTTACTGACATGACTAAGAAGGGGACTGATTTTTCTAAATGGTCTGACGCCACTAAAATTGCATTTTCCTCTCTAAAAGAGAGGTTTACCTCGGCACCTGTACTAATCCAACCTGATGTCTCCCAGCCTTTTATTGTTGAAGTAGATGCGTCAGAGGTGGGAGTGGGGGCTGTACTGTGTCAGGGTCCGTCTCCTGGCAAATGGCGTCCTTGCGCTTTCTTTTCTAAAAAACATTCTGCAGCGGAGAAGAACTATGATATTGGCAATAGGGAACTATTGGCTATTAAAGGGGTTGTGACATCCCTCAATTTTCACCCCGGCAGCTCCCCTGACATGAGCATCGGAGCAGTTCATGCTCCGATGCTCTCCTTTGCCCTGCGCTAAATTGCACAGGGCAAAGGCATTTTTAGGAGTTCCGGTGACGTACCGGGTCTCTCCATGGGGCTGACAGGAACCCCGGTGACATCACCGGCACTGATGGGAGGGATTTATCTCTGCCCTAGCCAGTAAAACGGCTAGGGCAGAGCTAAAGCTCGTCCCTCAGAGCCGGTGACGTCACTGAACAGACTGCCGGGCGGAAGTTACCGCCCGGCAGTGTGTTATTGAAAACAAAAGAGCCCGTGCCCTGCGCGATTTAGCGCAGGGCACAGGAGCGCATCGGAGCATGAGATGCTCCGATGCTAGGCTCAGGGATGCTGCTGGGGTGAAAATAAGGGTATGTCCAGGTACAACCCCTTTAAACTAGCTTTTGAAGAATGGCGTCTTTTTTTTAGAAGGGGCAATCCACCCCGTCACGGTGATTACGGACCAAATAAACCTTCTGTACCTCGAATCACCCCTAGACAAGCTAGGTGGTCGCTATTTTTTACCAGGTTTAACTTTTTCATCACCTATCATCCTGGGGCAAAAAATACCAAGGCAGATGCATTATCTCGTAGTTTCCCTGGAGGGGGTAATGTGGGTGATCCGGTACCCATTTTAAAAAGAGGAGTGGTTGTCTCTGCTGTACACTCTGTTCTGGAGGGAAAGGTGTTAGAGGCCCAGGGGGACGCCCCGGTCTCTTGCCCCTCAGAGAAATTGTTTGTACTGTTAAACCTGCGTCTCGAACATAATAATTTGGCACTTGCAGGGCACCCGGGTAGTAAAGCAACCTTGGAGCTGTTGTCTCGTCATTTTTGGTGGCCAAGGTTGCATCAGGGTGTAATGAATTTTGTGTCTACTTGTGCATGCGCGAAAGTCTCTCATACACGTCCAGCAGGGTCTTTATTGCCACTTGTCATTCCCAATAGGCCATAGACACATCAATCAATGGATTTCATCACTGACTTACCTTTGTCTGCGGGTAAAACAGTTATCTTGGTAGTAGTAGACAGGTTTAGCAAAATGGTACACTTTATTGCGTTAACCGCACTACCTAATGCTAAGACTCTTGCTCAGGTGTTCATCAGTGAAATCGTGAAGCTTCACGGGGTCCCTTACGATGTTGTTTCGGATCGGGGAACCCAGTTTATTTCAAAGTTTTGGAAAGCTTTTTGTTCCCGTTTGGGGGTACACTTGTCCTTTTCCTCATCTTTTCATCCTCAGTCGAATGGACAGACTGAGCGTACCAACCAAAACCTTGAGACATACCTAAGGTGTTTTGTGTCTGAAAACCAAGAGGTGTGGTCATCATATTTACTGTTAGCTGAGTTTGCTATAAATAATCGCCGTCATGAATCCACTGGCAAGTCACCATTTCTCGGTGCATATGGTTTTCATCCCCAATTCTCTACTTTCAAAGAAGGGGGGTCATCAGGGGTTCCCGAAGAGGAATGGTTTTCGTCATCTCTTTCATCGGTATGGCAGAAGGTGCAAGGTAACTTGAGAAATATTGGAGGTAAATATAAATGCATGGCTGATAAGAAACGGTCGCCCGGTCCGGACCTAGGAGTGAATGACTATGTATGGTTATCTACTAGGAATATTAAGTTAAAGGTTCCCTCTTGGAAACTGGGTCCTAGGTTCATTGGTCCTTACAAAATAGTAGCCATCATTAACCCTGTGGCTTTTCGCCTGGAGCTACCTCAGACTTTTAAAATCCATAACGTCTTCCATAAGTCGTTACTCAAAAAGTATGTTCCACCTCTAGAACCGTCACCGCTGCCACCCCCTCCTGTTATTGTTGATGGTAATCTGGAGTTTCAAATATCCAAAATTGTTGATTTTCGTCGGGTCCGCTGCTCTCTTCAATATCTGGTGCATTGGAGGGCTTACGGTCCCGAGGAAAGAATGTGGGTTCCAGCGTCAGAGGTAAACGCCAGCAGGTTAGTTCAGGCTTTCCATGCCTCTCATCCTGAGAGACCTGGTCCTGAGTGTCCGGAGGCCCCTAGTGGAAAGGGGGGTACTGTCACGAGGGTGTCAAGAGCCACGTCTGACTCTGTTATACCCGGGATCAGGAAGTCGCAGCGGGTGGCTGTGCGCTCTATGTCTAAAGTTCGCGCTGTTTCTTAATGATAGCTTTCTGTGTTTGCCTTGCAATCCTTTTTGTCTCACTCAGGGATCCGTAGCTTCTTCTCCTCAGCTGTTTCTTGTCCGTCACTCCCAACCTCTATATATTCTCCCTCCCACTTCTCTGGTTGCCAGATATAGAGCTTCATGCCTGGACTTCTATACTGACCCACTGGAGCTGTGTAGCTGTGATTCCTGGTTGTCGTTCCAGAGCGTTACCCTCCGGATCCCTGTTGGGCTTTTGTTGTCCACTGTTGTCGCCCACCTGGGATTATATGTTTCGTCTGTATTGTCTGTCCTCTCCTTGGTGTTTTCCTTTAGTGTTAGTGGTGAGGACTAGTGTCCCCACCGCTCTATTCACTACTTAGGGCTCATCTTAGGGAAAGCCAGGGTTTAGGCACGTGATCGGCGTAAGGGTGAGAAACCCGTCTAGGGACATCAGGGCAGTCAGGTGCCAGCCTCAAGGTGAGTTAGGGGTCACCACCTTTCCCTTGGACAGGGCCTTCCCTTTTCCCTCCCTTTGCGTCACGTATGTGATCGGCACGCCGGTCGTGATACAATAATAGCATTTTTGAAACCGAAATAATGATATTTTAGTATCTGGCAGAACTGCCTTCTCCAATTTCTGGCATGTGTGGATGTGAACGTACATTAAAAGCAAAGTGGATGAGATTTAATCAAATCCACACGCTGCAAAAAAGATTTCCACCCAGAAGAGAACAAAAGGTTCTCTGCAGATTTCATCCATATAGGATGATATCTGTGGCAAATACGTAGCAAAAGCTATCTTAAAGCCATGAGACTCTGCCTCTCTACATATAGATTTGTTCTGGTGTTTTTTACTGTAAAAAGCCATAGAAACAATGTTTTTTTTTTTTTTTTCTAGGCAGTATGCCGTATCCGAGTTTTGGGGTAATGCTACGCTTGGTCCTCCAAACACTGCCGAGGTGTCACCATATGTTGCTGCTGGTAAGGCATGGTGCACCTCAATGGGAAATAACTCCAGAAAGTCAATGTTTGCAGTAAACCAGTTTGCTTCTTTACGGGAGGAACTCAAGTACAAGTCAACACAGGCAAAGCACAGAACTGACTTCTTCGGTCTGATGCTTGAGCTAGCTGTCACTCCCTCTCTCTCTCTCTTTCAGAAACCTGGCTCCTGACCAAAGGCTGGTGGCCCAGGGTTTATGGCTCCATCGTCCAGCCGGTTATCTGGTCATAGGGCTGGTGACACAGGATCTGTGGCATAGTATGCCCGTCTCAGTGTCTTCTTTTGGTCACTCACTGGCGTACATACAGGGGTCGCAGTTGTGACCGGGCCCAGCACTCCGGGGAGCCCGGCTGCCTGTGTACACCCCCCCATGCCGCTGGCAGGGGCCCCGCTGTACTAACATGTAATGGAGCGCTCTGATGGGGCCCAGCATGAAGTACAGTGGCAATTTCGGGCCCCATCAGAGCGCTCCATGCCTCCATTATATGTACTCACTCACTCACACCTGGCCAGGCAGTTCAGTTTCCATAGTAAAGCAGGGAAACCTCTCTGTTCCCTGCTTCACTGATCTTCAGAGCTCAGGAGCTCCCCCTGCTGGCCCCACATCGCGCTGCTGGCTGTGGGAGGAGAGCTGAAAGCCCGGGAATCTGCCTCCTGTCATCAGGAAAGAAGGTAAGTATGTGTTTTTTTTCTAACGCTGCAGGAAGAGGGCAGGGGGGGGGGGGTTTGATGGGCACAACTAGAGTGAAGGGCACAAAAGTGGGCATCTCTACTGAGGGGCACCTAATCTGCCATAACTACTGTGAGGGGGACACCTAATCTGGCATAACTACTGTGAGGGGGGCACATGTAAAGGCATAACTATGAGGGGGCACATATGAAGGCATAACTACTGTAAAGGGGGCACGTAATCTGGCATTACTACTGTTAGGGGCACATAATCTGGCATTACTACTGTGAGGAGACACATAATTAAGGGGTCACATATCTGAGCATATCTACTTTGAGGGGGCACATAACCGGACATAAATACTGTGAAGGGGTACATAATCTGGCATAACCACTCTAAGGGGGCACATATCTGGGCATATCTACTTTGAGGGGGCACATAACTGGGCATAAATACTGTGAAGGGGCACATAATCTGCAATAACTACTGTGAGGGGCACATAATCTGGCATTACTAATGTGAGGGGCACATAATCTGGCATTACTACTGTGAAGGGACACATAATCTGGCATTACTACTGTGAAGGGACACATAATCTGGCATTACTACTGTAAAGGGACACATAATCTGGCATTACTAATGTGAGGGGCACATAATCTGGCATTACTACTGTGAAGGGACACATAATCTGGCATTACTACTGTGAAGGGACACATAATCTGGCATTACTACTGTAAAGGGACACATAATCTGGCATTACTAATGTGAGGGGCACATAATCTGGCATTACTACTGTGAAGGGACACATAATCTGGCATTACTACTGTGAAGGGACACATAATCTGGCATTACTACTGTAAAGGGACACATAATCTGGCATTACTACTGTGAGGGGACACATAATCTGGGCATTACTACTGTGACTGGGCACATATTTGGCATTACTACTGCGAGGGGGAACATAACTGGGCATTAGGACTGTGAGGAGGCTACTGGCAAATATCCATTCTATGCCGATATACTTCCTGGAACTATCGAAAAGTCACTGATCAATGATGTTCCCACCTACCCAAAAGGACTCAATCCCCAAGCCAGAGACCTTATAATGGGGGTGAGTAGAAAGAAATATAGCAGTAATACAGCGGCTAAATATTATGAAAATGAGGACATTGAAAATCAGGGATAGCATTGCAACGTGTGATGGAATGAACGTCTTTATTCTACATTTTTCCAGCTCTTAAACAAGTCATCAGAGAGTCGCCAGGTAGTGGTAGATAACATCAGGGAACATCCGTTTTTCATGGAAATCAACTGGACAGATATAGAGGGAGCAGGAGCTCGTCCACCCTTCCAACTTGGACCAGTAAGTAAATGATTCAGAGAAGATGTGGCTAGTAGTACAGTTCCATTGTGTTCCTTCTTTATCAACACCGCTTTTGGTATCTTCTCTCCATAGCCACCAGTGATGACATTGACAAAAATCGATGACATCCTGTCCTCCACCGAAGCCAATAAGTCACCAATGGCTGAAAGAGATCAACAACTGTTCTGTGGATTCACATTTGCCAATGAGAACTGGCAGGTCGTAAAGCCAATTAAAGAACTTTTCATACGACCACGCAGGTGAGTCATTGTAGCTGAGAGGGGAATACAGACAGAGATTATTGGAGATTTTTAGTCTGCACATGGGTGGACAGAGCAAACTTGAAGGTGGTTACCATTTTGCAAGGCTATTTCATTTAATTTCCAACCAGTTTTTTTCTTGGTAGAACGTTTGGCAGATTTGTGAGAGAGACCATCTGCAGGATCTGGAGGAAGATGAAAAACTGGAAGTAAAGAGCTCCACTCTGTATACAGATGTCCCCAGTAGATCAGTGGCTGAAAAACATCATGTTCCAGCAGAGCCTCTTGCTGACATCATAAACAGCAGAAAAACCAAACAACACTTGCTGTCCTTGTATGAGCCTCAGATTCCAAACTCTGACCTCTATCTGCTCTCCTGACTACTCATCGGTACTGTGCCACACCAGTCCTTGTTCCTCAGCTTCATTTTCAGCTGCCACTAGAAGTAACCTGAGGGCTGTGACCTGCAGTCTAGCATGCAGGCAAGAAGCTATGGAGTCGATGAAGATTCTACCAAGAGTCAATGACTTGACCGCCAGCGCTTCTAGTCGACAAGTTGCCTCTTGTGCCCAAGGGAAGGGTGGTCCTTAGGCCATGGTTCCCTAGAGGTTTCCTCCACAGGTTTTTTTTCCTTTCCTGCGTGCCAATGGATCATAACATCGACAAGAAAATGGCGACTACTTTGCCCTCAGTGGAGATCACACCATCCACTAGTGGTACAGAAGGACAGAAAAGGACATCTTACACCAATAAACAGTACCATTCAACATCATGTGCTTGTAGATTATTTATGTTTTATCCAACATGCATATTAGGGCAAGAGCCATCTATGTACTATGGATTGCTATTTATCCTGTAGTTGGGGGAAATCTGAAGGCATTTTCATTGGATGTTGTCTTTTTTAGGTGGCACTCCCCAGTTGCATGCGTTGAACTGTATTCTGTTACTGATGTTAAGTGTAGAAGCTGCATGGAAAAAATCTGCTACAAATCTGTCTTGTTTGCCAAGAGTCTAAAACAGGCTGTAAGGCCCAGACTCCCTGCCCACATATTTAAGCCATTTCTTAATATCCATGTCAAGACATGGCAAGATGAACTGTAAAATGAATTGGAAACCCATCTGAGAAATAAATCCCTTAGAGAGGAGGTTCTAGAATCCATTCCCATATTAAATCAGCCACAGGGGTTTTTAGCTGATGTTGATGCTCAGTCTGTCCGTTTTATAGCCCATGATGAAGCATTGAAATCAGAGTATTAAATAAAAAGCGTAAAAACTTTCAGAAACCGGCAGACAAAAAGAAACGTTTAGGTTAGATAGGCTTCGCCACCTAACCTCTGCCTGATCCCTGTTCTGTCTGCCCTGGTCTGTAAACAGTCAAAGTACAGTGTACAGGTAGTCATATAAAAGATTACACCTTCACTGGTTACTAGAGACTAGAAACCCTGAAAGCTCAGGCAAGAGGGTGGATCCATAGCCCAGCTAAATTGGGAGGCTGATCAGCTCCTTAGTCATCAGCTGGACAGGGAGCAAAAGGGAAGCATTAACTCTAGAAGTGCTGAAAGGAAGTTCCCACAGTGCTAGACCCAGGCAGGGGATTCAGACGGTTCGCTCCGGTTCTCCAGATCCGGTTGTTAAAATTACAGCCAGATCGGAGAACCATGTTGCTGGTTGAATCCCGATCTGAAGCTTGGCAGCGGCAGGTCAGGGGGAGATGCAGCAGAGCAAGGGAGAGGCGTCTTCCTTTACTGCTCCTGTGATAGGCTACAGGCACTAGGCTTGCAGCCAATCAGAGGCTGGCACAGGCAGAGCGATGACATCATCGCGTCCGCCTGAGCCGAGATTTGTACTACGCGGGACACAGGCCGAAAGAGGCCTGCATCGCTACCAGCATGTAGGTAAGTATAAGTGGGTTTTTTCTTTTATGTGGCGCGCTATGGGGGCATCAACTGGGGGATTTAATGGCACATGATGGGGGACATTATGGGAGCAATTCCTGGCACATCATGGGGGACACTATGGGGGCATCTACTGGCACATCATGGGGGACACTATGGGAGCATTATTGGCACATCATGGGGGACACTGTAAGGGCATCTACTGGGGACATTACTGGCACATCATGGGGGACACTATAAGGGCATCTACTGGGGACATTACTGGCACATCATGGCATATTCTCCATAGTGTTATTTGCTAAATGAGAATTTGCAGAGGATTTCACCCTATGAATTGCGGAGTAAAATCCCTGGTGGGAATCTGCAGCATAAATCGACATGATCTGGATTAAAGGGGTTGGCCCATCTTGGGAGCATATTACTAGGATATGCCTCCAATGTCTGATAAGCACGGGTCTCACCTGTGGGTCCTGCACCTATCCTTAGAATGAAGCCCGCAAAGTCACTGAGGGCGCATCGTGCATGTGTGGCCGCCCTCTATTCATTTCTATGTGTGTGCCGAAATTAGCATAGCCACTCGCAGCACACTGCTTGGCTATTTTCAGCACTCCTACATAAATGAATGGAGGCCGGCCATGCACACGTGGTGTGCCCTCCGTAACTTTGCAGGCTCTGTTTTCAGGATAGGTGCAAGTCCCACCTCTGGTCAATCAGTCATTGGGGGCATATCCTAGCGATATACCCCCAAAGTACAAGATGGGCCAACCCCTTTAAGGGTACAGTTAGGCTTGGTATGAATACTGTGCGTGTTTACAGTGAAATTTGATGCAGCATATCTGCAGCTAAAACTAATAAATATATAAGTAAATATATACCATATTTCTTTATGAACGAAAAAGGGATGTGATGTTTTTATGGGTGTGTACGTAGTCTGCTGTACTATTGCTAATACTAGTAACTATTGCTATAATTAATATTTTTTTATTTTCGGTATTTCTCTTTATTACATTTTTTTATTCATTATCTATTTACGTTTTATCTACTTATTTTTTTTAATGTGTATTAAACCCTTCCTGCCTCAGTCAAGGCAGGAAAAGGTTAATTCCCAGCCTGCAGACTGACAATTTTTTAGTTAATTTTACAGCCGGTAGGTGGCGATCTTACAGATTTTACAAAGTGATAGACGCTTGTAGCAAAGAGCTTCAAGCATCTATTACTGCCTGACTGCTCCCACTGGTGACGGCACATCTTGCTGTGACCGCAGCGGAACAGGCTGCCGGCAGATCGCGATGTAATCCAACGCTTTTATACGTCTGGTTACAGATAGGAGCTCACAGTCATGCGGCGGTAGGTAAGTAGTTAAGCAAATGTAATTGACCTGTGGTGAAGAAACAGAACTAGCAAAGTGGATGGGATTTTAGCCAGTCTCATCCACGTGTTACAGAAGAAAATCTGCAGTGTAAATTCACCTGCGGTGCGGATGTCGATGTTATCCACCACAGATGAATATACGTTCACACATTAAGACTCCGGAGCCGAATTGTGCAACCCTTTGCCCTTCTCTGCCATGTTCACCTCTTTTGCTAAAGGTGGGTGGGGGCATGGGCAGGAGGGTTGAGGCTTAGCGATCCGATACATCCCAACACATACGGCACTTTTCTGGGGCAAAAAATACCCGAAACGTATCATTATTTACAAGCCAAAATAAGAAATGTAAAAGCATTTACTACATGGATATCTAATAGGAATAAAGACAAGTACAATGGTATAGGGGGTAAGAAGCCAATTTTATTTAGGGAAATGGGGGTTCATTTTAGTATTGGGAAATGTATTAAAACAGCGTTGAAGGGCTTCTGCCATCAGACACATGCTTAGTAACCTGGCTGACGTTAGACACGTGCTGATCTCAGCTGAAGATAACAGTGTTACTCTCTTATTTCTAGGTGCCTCAGTTTTAGAGAATAAAACTACTTTTATTTTATGCAAATGAGCCTCTAGGAGCAATGGGGGCGTTGCCATTACTCCTAGAGGCCCCGTTCTCCCTCCCCCTGCCGTGCCCTGCTCATTTTGATTGATGGGGCCAGGCATTGTTCACATCATCCTGTGTGGCCCTGACTTCAGGTAAAAACCTCACGCCTGAGCCGTGCGGTACACGTGTAGTAAAGGAATGATGCTTGCCGGCTGCGGACTTCCTTAGTGGAAGTTTTCTAGGTATACTGTGACGTATGCGGCGCAGGCGCAGTAGGGAAGTCCGCAGGTGGCTAGCAGCCATCCATTACCATGCATGCACCGAAAGGCACGGCGCAGGCATGAGATTTTTACTGAAGTCTGGGCCGGGCAGGGTGACGTGAACACTCCCTGGCCCTGTCAAAATGAGCAGGCGCGGCAAGAGAATGGAGCCTCTAGGAGTAACGACAACGCCCCCATTGCTCCTAGGGGCTCATTTGCATACAAGTTATTTTTTCTCTAAAAGGGAAGCACCTAGAAATAAGAGAGTAACACTGTTATCTTCTGCTGACATCAGCACGTGTCTAACGTCAGCCAGGTTACTAAGCATGTGTCTGATGGCAGAAGCCTCTAAGACTATTACTGGGTATGTGCCAATTGTTTATTTGTCGTATTAAATCCTATTTATGGGCCATGTTGATCCAGAAGGAAGGAGAAACCTCCCCTGAGGAATGGAGAATCCACCTAACAGGGGGGAATATTCCTTCCTGACCCCAAATATGGTAATCAGAATAAGGGTCCATTCACACAACAGCAAATTGCAGATCCGCAAAACACTTATACCGGCCGCGTGTGTTCTGCAGAACGCACAGGGCCGGCGCTATATAGAAAATGCCCATTCTTGTCAGCGATGGTGGACAAAAATAGGACATGCACTGTATTTGTTGTGGGGACACGGGACAGAACAACAGATGTAAACAGCACATTGTGTGCTGTCCTCATCTTTTGTGGACCTATTGAATGGTCCGCACCCGTTCCGCAAAATTGAGGAATGGATGCGGACCCATTCATATGGTCTTATGAATGAGCCCTGAATCCCAGGATCAAAGGCTGATTCCTGACCTGCGGGATATGGGGATAAATGTAAGAAGCGTATTCAACTCAATTTAGAGACTTCTGCAAATCTTATGTTTAGGTTTATTAAATATTAAATGTTTTTAAACAATTTTTTCTACATTTATGTTTTCTACATTTATATTACTATACTAATGTGTGGACTAATGTTCATACTAAACCTATTTACGGCCGTGTAGATCCCGAGGAAGGCAAAAACCCCTGTGAGGAATAGGTCAATTGTCCTCAACTAGGGGGAAAATTCCTTCCCGACCCCAAATATGGCGATCAGAATAAATCCCAGGATCAAAGCCGATATCTCTGTCTGCTATGTGTGGGTGTCTATGCCTGTCCTGTAGTGTTCCTATACCTGTCCTGTAGTGTTCCTATACCTGTCCTGTAGTGTTCCTATACCTGTCCTGTAGTGTTCCTATACCTGTCCTGTAGTGTTCCTATACCTATCATGTAGTGTTAGTGATGTGCGGTGTATGTATTACTTACCCGGCCTGTGCTGCGGGGAGTTCAGGGGTAATAGCCGATTAGCAGCCCCAGGACTACAACATGCGGCTATTGTCCCTGAACTCACCAGATGGAAACTAAGCACAGGCCGCTCCTGGGGTCCTAGAGCATCTTCAGGCTGGAGTGATGTCAGATGCCAGCCCGGGGATCGGAGGATGTCAGGTCAAGGGCCTGGGGCAGCCACACGATGACAGTGATGAGGCATCAGGATGGTATGGAGAGAGATGAGATTTTACTGGCAGCCGAGGTGACAGAACAGCATACACATGAGGCATTGGTCAGGAGGAGGCACAGAGTTCTGGGAAGTTGGCAGGATTTCATCCTGGAAGACATTACAGGAAGACATCTCAAACAAATCTATCTACTGTAGATTCTGTTATCTTAAGGAATGGTCATATAATAAAGCATTTAGCCATGTAACATCAAATATAATGTTGTGATTTAATGTTAGGTGTCCTGTTTATATAGTGATCTCTCACCAGATGGTCGTGGACTCCTTCACAGCCCAGATCTTCTCATCCACCTAAGAAGAAGCAGGGACATAGTCATTGGCATAGGGAGAAGGACAGTGATGACCACAACTGATGAGTTATTCTCAGAGGATGAGAATCTTACCGGGCCCAGCTAGGTGACATGTAGCTAAATTCGGCCACGGGGTGATGGGCTTTCTTATCCTTTGGCCAACACAGATGTTGCTTCTCCAGAACCCGCTGAAATGGTGTAAATGGCGGCCGTGCCCTCCTCTCCTCCAGTTCCTTCCAGCCGATGGTGGAAAACAGTGGATGCATCCGTATATTACCACGCACACCGAGACGCTTCTTAGGTTTCTTGCACAGCAGTTTTGCAACAAGATGTTGCACATCAGCATGAAGCCAAGATGGAATGTTTGGCTCATGGGTGGTAATGGCTGTGCGAGCCGTCTTTCGGAAGGGGCCATAGTGAAATGGGTGGTGTCCTGATGCCATCCTGGACACCACAATCCCCAGACTCCACCAGTCAACTGCTGTGCTATAACTTTTCCTAAGAAGTATCTCGGGGGCCATGTAATAAAGGCTTCCCGTCACTCCACGGATCTTATTGGAGGCGGTGACACCATCTTGTGCCAGCCCGAGGTCGATTATACGGATGTGGCCATCTGCATCCAACATGATGTTAAGCGGCTTCAGATCTCTGTAGTGAAATAATACAAGAAAATTACAATTTGCAAGACCGTTTAAATAGAAATTCAGGACTCTAGTAAAGCTGGATGCATGATCTCCAGCCTGTAAAGGGGACAGAGAGAAGGGGGAAAGTTCTGCTCACCGGTGGACGATGTTGTGTCCATGGAGGAACTGGAGGCCACATACCAGCTCTGCTGTGTAGAATCTGATGGGGAGAACAGAGAATAGTCTAATGCAGGGGTCAGCAACCTCTGGCACTCCAGGTGTTGTGAAACTACATCTCCCATCATGCAAACTTGCTTGGCTGTTTTCTGAACTCCCATAGAAGTGAAAGGAGCATGCTGGGAGTTGTAGTTTCACAACAGCTGGAGTGCCGAAGGTTTGTGATCCCTGGTCTTATATAATCAAATCCTTCCCTAGAATTTCCCTAATATCATGTTATGAAGGATCCTGGGAGGTCACTAGCAGAGAAGAAGTGCTGTTTTATGGCAGCCTGTATTCTTTCCGTTCACTGCTTTGTTTATCCACCTGACCGACCACTACAGAGTAGTAGATACTACTACCACTACATTCAGTTTGGTGCCATAGATCTGCATGTAAATACCCTGAACAAGAAGTTACCAAGAATTACACCGCCACCTTGCACCTTGGGACAAGCCCTCCATCCCTCTCCTAACTGTACCTCTGACCTCATTTTTTACTCCCCATTCTCTTACCTTACGCTGTCTGTATTCAGGTAGCCGCACATATTGATCAAAGCCTCCAGGCTGCCACCGGACAGATACTCCGTGATGAAATATGCCCGCTCCTGAGACTGATGTGCGGCATACAGGTGGCATAGGAACGGGCAGGCTCTGGTGGCCAGGAGTATCCGCCGCTCTCTCGTGATGGTATCTGCATTGTCCCACTTTTTGTCGATAATTTTGACGGCCGTGTAGATGTTTCGGCCAGGGACAGATGCCAGGACCACCTGAGGAAAAGAAATGGAGAATACTCATCTACCCAGACATAAAATGGCTGATAACAGAAAGCAATAGATGGGGATAAAATGGAAATATTGTATTAAAAATGAATAAAAAAATATAAATACTAAAACTTACTTTGCCAAAGCTGCCCCTGCCCAAGACCTGGTGGATGGTGAAGCGGCTGATGGTAAGCCTGGCATAGGGGCTGGACGTGTCAGAGTCTTGGCTGCTGTCTGATGTCAGCCCCTCATCCTCCGATCCGCTCTCCTCGGTTGCTCTCCTCTTCCTTGAGGCGCTGGATCCAGTGATGCTCTCCTCTTCCCTCTTCCTCTTATCTTCCCTCTTCTCCTCCTCGCTGTCTTCTGTCTGTCCAGTGGACGCCATTGTCGAAAATATCCAAATATCTTCCAATCTGTAGACCGCCTCTGCTCGCTGCCGTCGACAGTTGAATCTGAACGGCAGTTGGTCGTGTGCAGGGGGTCAGAGGTCACGATGGAATCCTCAGGTGGCATCTCCTGGCAGTGGACCATGGACATGCTCTGCCATGTTTGCTGTGAGGTGGGCATCTTGAGTGGCAGTCCAGTGTCCAGAGGAATGATCGAGAACTAAATGGCGGCATCTTCTAGTGCCATGTTATTAGTTGATGGGAGCAGGTGATGTGACTGGTGTATGAGGGGTGGCAGTGGTGCCCATAGTTCATCACCCATCATACTGGCATGTTGTAATAAGATCAGTTGTGTGGAAATTCATTATATGTAATGCACAAAGCAGCACTTCCAGGAAAAATAGTATAAAGGGCTACAGCGACCAGGTACTTGAAAGGAAAATATCCAGCACCTCGATTTTTCGTGCTTAACGATGTTTATTCCACAAAACCAAATGTACAGCGGTGAAAAATGCTCAATGTACAAGTCCCAGTACGGTCTACGCGTTTTGAACCAGTTGGTTCTTAATCATGACCTTCATAATACATTTCTAAGGAAGTATATATAGGAGTGAGCATAAAAAATCCCTCCCCCCCCTCAAACTAGCTGGGCGGTGCAAACCATCCCAGGTGTTACAATCAAAAGTGCTAGCAGAAATGTAAATGCACCAAACAAGTTTAAAATCTGACATGAGCCACTATGAACAGACATTTTATGACATTATACCCAGCAAAGAATGAGCAGTAACAGAGCATTAATAAATATATAAATAAGTGTATAAACATAATTATAAGTGAGCAGCAGAAAAAACGCTCCATCTGAACACTCCTCAATACTTGCTGGCTGCAATCTAATTCTGATCATTCAGGCTATACAATACATTTTTTATTTTCTTAAAATTGCAACATGGTGTAATTATTAATAACTATTAATAAATATACATGAGTTCTTTTCTCAAATTTAATCCTGCAGGACTTCTGGACTTCAATTTTAGAATCCAGAAGGCTTCTCTTTGGTTTACAAGTTTTTTGAGGTCTCTGCCTCTTGTGGGCAAAAACACTCGTTCTATGGCATAAGCTGTGAATGATGACAAGCTTCTATTATGGACCATGATAAAGTGTTTTGCTGCACTTAAGATGTTTATATATTAACTGGCAATCTTTGCATTCGATGATGTAGAAAATTCCCGATGTGTTGCAATTAATGTAAGTTTTAATCGGATATTTATTAGTACCATCAGAATCTTGAAAATATTCTTTTGGGGGTTACCTAACTGCAGGCTTTACATGGGGAGTTGCCGCATCGTGTGAAACCTGTATATCGCAACCAACATGTCCACGGTTGTCCCTCCGATTTTTGACTAAAAAGAGATGGAGATAGAGAGGCAGCCAGAGACATAGGTCTTTTTGATACCACTCTATGTCCTCCCCTGAGTATTTTGTATAGCTGCGGATCCTCATACAGGATGGGGATACATCTAGAGACCGCTTTCTCTATCAAAGAAAATTGATTACTAAAAGTAAGCACAAGTGTTGGAATATTAGAGGTTTTATCTTTATAACATGATTTCATCTCATTTTCTTTTTCTTCCATATATTCACTATATTTATTTTTATCCATTTCTTTTTTTATTAAATTTTTATTTATTTTTATTTTTTTTATGGGTCAAGGGGGTTCCAAACAATAAATTCAGCTTTTTTTTCCCCTCCGCTATATTTTTTGCCCTTTGGGTCATCCCCAGTGGGTATCCTCTCTCCTTTAATCTATCAGTTATTATTTGTATCTCTTCATAGAAATCAGAGTCTTTGCTACAATTACGCCTGGCTCTGATCATCTCACCCACTGGAATAGCCTTTATTGTATGGAGTGGATGATGACTGTTGGCTCTTAGCACTGTATTGTCAGCATCATAAATATAGCGCTCCTCCCAGTACGCCATGGTGATGTTTGCAAGTGACGTGGAAAATTTTGCTCCCATACTCACACCCTGTATTTGCAAATAAAATGTATTGTCAAAACTAAAATAATTATGTGTGAGCAAAAATTCTGTTATTTTTAATACATAATCAATGAAAACGTCACCATGGCTACTGTAGTGGTGTAAATTATACTCCAGCGCTATTAGTGCTACTCGGTGGGGAATGGACGGGTACAGGCTGACTACATCGGTTGTCATCCATATATAATTTTGGGACCATTTTTTATCAAAAAAACTTTTCAATATATCTCCCGTATCTTTAATATATCCCGGTATTCTTTTAACTAGTGGTTGTAAAATTGTGTTTAGCCATTGACCTAATCTCTCTGTTAGGGAGCCAATTCCTGACACTATAGGGCGGAGCGGTGGTGGGCAAAGACCTTTGTGAACCTTTGGTAAGGCATGTATAATAGGAGTAACTGGACACTCTACATTTAAATATTGGAAATAATTATGGGAAAAAATTCCCAAATTTCTACCTTCCTGTAGAATGTCAGTTAACTCCTTGCGGTAGGGCTCCAAAGGATTGGAATCCAAACTGCAGTATGTAGTAGTATCCATTAAAATCTGTAACATCTGTTGTTGGTATACAATTTTGTCTAAAACCACCACCGCGCCGCCCTTATCCGCCATTTTGATAATAATATCCTGCAGCTCCTTCATAGCATTTTTTTGTGATCTAGTAAGATTATTATTTTTACGGCCCTTTGTATGCCCCATGGTATTATCATATATTTTAGTTAGTTCCCTCTCTATTACTTCTTGGAATGTGTCCATTCCACTAGTCCGTGATTTAAGGGGATAAAAAGTGGGATATTTTCACTTGAAATTTTGCTATATTTTGTTCACACATATCATCTGAAATTTCTTGCAAATCATGCAAATGCAACTAAGTAACTTGTTCCCGAAATGAAAGACCTGTATAGTGATTCTGATTTTGTTCACAAACTGCATCTACCACTGAGTCTGAACTGCTCCCAACCTCACTAAAGTGTTTTTTCACCGTCAATAATCTAATAAATGTATTAATATCCAGTAAGGTTGAGAACAGATCAAAGTCAGTGGCAGGAACAAAATTTAACCCCAAACTCAACAGTTGCAATTGCGGTCTAGTTAAAGTAACAGCTGACAAATTAATCACATCATGTGTATGTGGATCCACTTTTTGAGTCACTGTTTCTTCTGAAATCGAGTGGCCATATTGTGTGCCTTTCTTATTATGTTTTCTTCCTCCTCTTCTGACTCGTTTTTTGACAGATTTTTTTACCTTATTTTTGATTTTTTATAATATGAAGACTGGGCTCCTGAAATGTTACTTTTTGTGTTTATGTCCGATTTCTCAGTTGTTTGAACTTCCGTGCTGGTCTCAAATCCTTCATAGTCTGAGGAGTTGCGGTTTTCATACGTTTTTTCTGTTGTTTTTTCTTTGCATTTTTCAGTATGGAGTTTGATAAGGGTTCTCTCTCCGTCCCCACTCGTACACTTGATACTTATCATAGTCGTATAAATCCCTTTGGAATTTTTTGTGTTTCAGTTCAATAATATGCTCTTCAGCTTCTTTAATATTATTATTTAATTTTTGTAGCAATTCATCATATTTGTGAGTGGATTCATACTGGACCACAGACTGTTTACATTTTTCTATTTCTGATTGTATCATAACCAGCTTTTCACTTACATATTCCACTATCAGTTTCATGAGTTTAAACGAGCAGTCAGTAAGGATATTATTCCATGATTGTACAAAAGCATTAGAGTAAACAGTAGTTGGAATCTTTTTGATTCTTAGGCCCCTGGGGACCATATCTTTTTCCAAATATTTATTAAGGGTAGTATGGTCCCACCAGAGTCGCAATTCCTGAGTTTGCAGGTTTTCAAATTGTAAAAAAATACTTTCCATATTATATGGGTTTTGGACAAGTTGATCACTTCTTGAGAATACCTGCTCCGCTTTGTTTAAGCGGTCTGGCATTGTAGCAAACGCCATGTGCAACAAGGTATGTACAGGGCTTGGTATGAGGAAATTTTGTATAACCGCTGGTTTTGGATCATCTAGCACATTATATCAGGCAGGGAGACACGGTGAAACTCTCAGTCCAGCAAGCAATAGTAAAAGTCCAGCTCACCTGCGTCAGCAATTTGAAAGGTGCACGGATAGGAAGAGACCCAGACAAGTGTTGGTTGCGATATATACTGTAGGTTTCACACGATGTGGCAACTCCCCATGTAAAGCCTGCAGTTAGGTAACCCCCAAAAAATATTTTCAAGATTCTGATGGTACTAATAAATATCCGATTACAACTTCCATTAATTGCAACACATCGGGAATTGTCTACATCATCGAATGCAAAGATTGCCAGTTAATATATGTAGGATGTTCAACCAAAAAGTTCAAAGTAAGGTTACTGGAACATATTCTTTATATAATAAACCCCGCATATATAAACATCTCAAGTGCAGCAAAACACTTCATCATGGTCCATAATAGAAGCTTGTCATCATTCACAGCTTATGCCATAGAACGAGTGTTTTTGCCCACAAGAGGCAGAGACCTCAAAAAACTTGTAAACCAAAGAGAAGCCTTCTGGATTCTAAAATTGAAGTCCAGAAGTCCTGCAGGATTAAATTTGAGAAAAGAACTCATGTATATTTATTAATAGTTATTAATAATTACATCATGGTGCAACTTTAAGAAAATAAAAAATGTATTGTATAGCCTGAATGATCAGAATTAGATTGCAGCCAGCAAGTATTGAGGAGTGTTCAGATGGAGCGTTTTTTCTGCTGCTCACTTATAATTATGTTTATACATTTATTTATATATTTATTAATGCTCTGTTACTGCTCATTCTTTGCTGGGTATAATGTCATAAAATGTCTGTTCATAGTGGCTCATGTCAGATTTTAAACTTGTTTGGTGCATTTAAATTTCTGCTAGCACTTTTGATTGTAACACCTGGGATGGTTTGCACCGCCCAGCTAGTTTGAGGGGGGGAGGGATTTTTTATGCTCACTCCTATATATACTTCCTTAGAAATTTATTATGACGGTCATGATTAAGAACCACCTGGTTCGAAACGCGTAGACCGTATTGGGGCTGGTACCTTGAGGATTTTTCACCGCTGTACATTTGGTTTTGTGGAATAAACATCGTTAAGCACGAAAAATTAAGGTGCTGGATATTTTCCTTTCAAGTACTGGTGTGATGATGTATGAGATGGCTACTGGCAAATATCCATTCTATGCCGATATACTTCCTGGAACTATCGAAAAGTCACTAATCAATGATGTTCCCACCTACCCAAAAGGACTCAATCCCCAAGCCAGAGACCTTATAGTGGGGGTGAGTAGAAAGAAATATAGCAGTAATACAGCGGCTAAATATTATGAAAATGAGGACATTGAAAATCAGGGATAGCATTGCAACGTGTGATGGAATGAACGTCTTTATTCTACATTTTTCCAGCTCTTAAACAAGTCACCAGAGAGTCGCCAGGTAGCGGTAGATAACATCAGGGAACATCCGTTTTTCATGGAAATCAACTGGACAGATATAGAGGGAGCAGGAGCTCGTCCACCCTTCCAACTAGGACCAGTAAGTAAATGATCCAGAGAAGATGTGGCTAGTAGTACAGTTCCATTGTGTTCCTTCTTTATCAACACCGCTTTTGGCAGGTGAGTCATTGTAGCTGAGGGGGGAATACAGACAGAGATTATTGGAGATTTTTAGTCTGCACATGGGTGGACAGAGCAAACTTGAAGGTGGTTACCATTTTGCAAGGCTATTTCATTTAATTTCAAACCTGTTTAAATTTTTTCTTGGTAGAACGTTTGGCAGATTTGTGAGAGAGACCATCTGCAGGATCTGGAGGAAGATGAAAAACTGGAAGTAAAGAGCTCCACTCTGTATACAGATGTCCCCAGTAGATCAGTGGCTGAAAAACATCATGTTCCAGCAGAGCCTCTTGCTGACATCATAAACAGCAGAAAAACCAAACAACACTTGCTGTCCTTGTATGAGCCTCAGATTCCAAACTCTGACCTCTATCTGCTCTCTTGACTACTCATCGGTACTGTGCCACACCAGTCCTTGTTCCTCAGCTTTATTTCCAGCTGCCACTAGAAGTAACCTGAGGGCTATGACCTGCAGTCTAGCATGCAGCCAAGAAGCTATGGAGTCGATGAAGATTCTTCCAAGAGTCAATGAATTGACCGCCAGCGCTTCTAGTCGACAAGTTGCCTCTTGTGCCCAAGGGAAGGGTGGTCCTTAGGCCATGGTTCCCTAGAGGTTTCCTCCACAGGGGTTTTTTCCTTTCCTGCGTGCCAATGGATCATAACATCGACAAGAAAATGGCGACTTGTTAGACTTTGCCCTCAGTGGAGATCACACCATCCACTAGTGGTACAGAGGGACAGAAAAGGACATCTACCACCAATAAACAGTACTATTCAACATCATGTGGTTGTAGATTATTTATGTTTTATCCAACAAGTCCCACATGCATATTAGTGCAAGAGCCATCTATGTACTATGGATTGTTATTTATCCTGTAGTTGGGGGAAATCTGAAGGCACTTTCATTGGATGTTGTCTTTTTTAGGTGGTACTCCCCAGTTGCATGCGTTGAACTGTATTCTGTTACTGATGTTAAGTGTAGAAGCTGCATGTAAAAAATCTGCTACAAATCTGTCTTGTTTGCCAAGAGTCTAAAACAGGCTGTAAGGTCCAGACTCCCTGCCCACATATTTAAGCCATGTTTTGATATCCATGTCAAGACATGGCATGATGATGAACTGTGTACTTATAGTAAAATGAATTGGAAACCCATCTGAGAAATAAATCCCTTAGAGAGGAGGTTCTAGAATCCATTCCCATATTAAATCAGCCATAGGGGTTTTTAGCTGATGTTTATGCTCAGTCTGTCCGTTTTATAGCCCATGATGAAGCATTGAAATCAGAGCATTAAATAAAAAGCGTAAAACTTTCAGAAACCAGCAGACAAAAAGAAACGTTTAGGTTAGATAGGCTTCGCCACCTAACCTCTGCCTGACCCCTGTTCTGTCTGCCCTGGTCTGTAAACAGTCAAAGTACAGTGTACAGGTAGTCATATAAAAGATTACACCTTGACTGGTTACTAGAGACTAGAAACCCTGAAAGCTCAGGCAAGAGAGCGGATCAAAAGCCCAGCTAAATTGGGAGGCTGATCAGCTCCTTAGTCATCAGCTGGACAGGGACCAAAAGGGAAGCATTAACTCTAGCAGTGCTGAAAGGAAGTTCCCACAGTGCTAGACCCAGGCATGGGATTCAGACGGTTCGCTCCGGTTCTCCAGATCCGGTTGTTAAAATTACAGCCAGATCGGAGAACCATGTTGCTGGTTGAATCCCGATCTGGAGCTTGGCAGCAGCAGGTCAGGGGGAGATGCAGCAGAGCAAGCGAGAGGCGTCTCCCTTTACTGCTCCTGTGATAGGCTACAGGCACTAGGCTTGCAGCCAATCAGAGGCTGGCACAGGCAGAGCGATGACATCATCGCGTCCGCCTGAGCCGAGATTTGTACTATGCTGGACACAGGCCGGAAGAGGCCTGCATCGCTACCAGCATGGAGGTAAGTATAAGTGGGATTTTTCTTTTATGTGGCGCGCTATGGGGGCATCAACTGGGGGAATTAATGGCACATGATGGGGGACATTATGGGAGCAATTCCTGGCACATCATGGGGACACTATGGGGGCATCTACTGGCACATCATGGGGGACACTATGGGAGCATTATTGGCACATCATGGGGGACACTATAAGGGCATCTACTGGGGACATTACTGGCACATCATGGGGGACACTATAGGGGAATCTACTGGGGGCATGGCTGGCACATGACCTTGATTCCATGTGGGGTCGAGGAGCTCATCGTCCTCCACGTCATCTTCCACCCAGTCTTCACCCCTTCCTTCCTTGTCGGTCTGCACACTTTCGAATGTCCCAGCAGTTGGCACCTGTGTTTCATCATCATCCGAGACGTGCTGCGATGGTCCTCCCATGTACTCATCTTGAAAGATAAGTGGTTAGGCATCGGTGCACTCAATCTCTTCCACTTCTGGGGCAGGGCTAGGTGGATGGCCCTGGGAAACCCTGCTAACAGAGTCATCAAAAAGCAGAAGAGACTGCTGCATGACTTGGGGCTCAGACTGCTTGGCTGATTTGCAAGGGGGTGAGGTGAAAGACTGATGGACATCGGCTGCAGGTGCCAACTGTGGTCTTTCAGCAGGAGACTGGGTGGTAAACAATGTTAAGGAACTGAATCCACTGTCAGCAACCCAATCTACTATCGCCTGTACTTGTTCAGGCCTCACCATTCATAGAGCCGCATTAGGCCCGACCAAATTCCGCTGCAGGTTCTGTCGCATACTCGCACCTGAGGAAGGGGTTTAACTTATGCGTGTAGCTGACACAGATCGACCACGTCCTCTCCCTGCAACAGGAGCTCCACCAGCAGCACCACGACCTGGGCCACGTCCCTTATTTGACGCTCTCCTCATATTTCTCGAATGTAGGATCTTGCCCTAAATGGGTGCTTAATTAATAGTAGAATACAACAACAGTATGTAAAGGGTGCATCTCACACGGCCTGAACCAGACTAGGCCTCAATTAAAGATTTATTTCCCCAAAATGGCTGTATTTCAAATGCATGAATCAAACCCCTATATGTAAAGGGTGTATCTCACACGGCCTGAACCAGTGTAGGCCTGAATTAAAGATTTCTTTGCCCAAAATGGCTGTATTTCAAATGCCTGAATCAAACCCCTGTATGTAATGGGTGTACCTCACACTGCCTGAACCACTGTAGCCCTGAATTAAATATTGGTGCACCAAATGGCAATATTTAAAATCTCTGAATCTAACCCAAATGTATTAAGGGTGTATCTCACAATGACATCTGCATTAAAGCCTGCCAACAATTTTTTTTTTTGCCCAAACGAGTGTTTGTTTAACAACTGAATTTGACAGCAGTATATAAGCCTGTAATTTCACACGTGCTGGTGCTACAAGGCCTGAAAATAGTGTTTTTTGGCAAAAAAGTGTGTTTTTAAAACCCCAGAAACTGATAAATTATTAGCTTAAATTGCACACTGACTAATCCAGATGTTGTATATTGCCCAAAAAGTGTTTTTTTGGTAACAGGATATGAAAGCTGTATATATTAAACTTGAATTTAACACTTGCAGATCAGGAAAATATAGTTTTTGGGCAAAAAAGTGTGTTTTTAAAACCCCAGAAAATGATGGCTGCATTTCTAGCTTAGATTGCACACTGACTAATCCAGATGTTGTATATTGCCCAAAAAATTGTGATTTTCAATGTCCCAAAAGCTCAGATGCAGTGCTGGTGCACTGAGCTTGCATAAAATGACCGCCGCCGCCGCCGCCCACCTAACTGACTTATTAAAGTTATTTGTTTTTCGGTCACTGGGCTCAGGGCAGGATAAAAAAATTGTGCCCTGCACCCACAAAACACAATGTATGTAGATCGCTGAGTTAGATTCTGATTTTGAGCAAAGAGTCTCTCCAATTCTCTCCCTGAAATCACCAGCAGCATCCTCTCCCTACACTAAGCACAACAGAGTGACGTGCAGCGCTACGTGACTCCAGCTTATATAGAGGCTGGGTCATATGCTACACTGGCCAATCACAGCCATGCCATTAGTAGGCTATTATGGCCATTATGGCTTCTAGGGCTGCTCTGCAGCCTTTCAAAAAGCGCCAAGAAAGCGCCGAACCCGAACTTTTACTGAAATGTTTGGGTTCGGGTCCGGGGTTCAAAAATCCTAAAGTTCGGTACGAACCTGAACTTTACAGTTCGGGTTCGCTCAACCCTAGTCTTCACCAATCAACTGAAAGAGGGGACCCTGTGTCCCCTTCATTGTTTACCAAGGAACAGCACCATCAATTCGGTTCTGGTTGCGTAACATACTGTAGCTCACAGAGCTCAATCTCTTTCAAGTGCATGGGACTGATCTGCAGTACCATACACAGCCACAACCGTATGTATGGTGCTGTTCCTGGGAAAATAAAGCCACCCGGTGGTCCAGCTGGAGGGCCCTGCACTTTTGCATAGGAGTCGGATAGGCCATCAATATTGCAGTTTGCGTAAACGACATAAGAACTAATAGATGGCTGCGAGGCATTCTAAAGGATACAATGTGTCATTGACCCTGACAAGAAGCGTGACTACACTTGAATTGTCTTGTGTTGCATTGTTAAGGTGACTGCATTAAGGAACGTTTTTTACTTTGGTGATATATTGTTTCCAATGGGATTAAAATGATAGAGAGAATAGGTAAAAAGCAGAAAAGCATGGAACTTTATAGCTGCTGATAAATGCAGGCCTGTCAGCCTGGCTGATGAAGCCACAGGTCCCTTTGTCATGTCATGTGACCTTTAGAATATGGTGATGTCACAGGGCCCTTTGTGACATCATGCAACAGTTAGGTTTAGATCTCTGCAACCTGAATGGCAGCCATATTTCTTCATCGTTTGACTGGTGAAGGCGACTTTTGCTAGTGCTTGGCAAATTTTTATTTTTTTTCAAATATAAGACCAGAAAAGAAGGCCTGTTAGCCAAGCCGTTCCAAGTGTCATCACGGAACGTGCTGAAGGCAGGACAGGACCTTCCTCAGCCCAGCATAACATCTAGGGGCTGAATATGGAGACTTCCAGGAATCTTCCAAAGAAAAGGAAGAGGAAGAGAAAGAGGAGAGCTCAGCCGCCAAATAAGAGGAGGAGAATAGTAACACCGGAGAGGGCAAATGATGGCGGCAAAGAAAAAAATATCAAGGCTTCAAAAAGACCTGGAAGCCCTATACAGGAGAGTATCCAGAGAAAGAGGAAGAGGGGAGAAGAGATGGGGGGAAAAGCTGATGACAGACCCAGCACGTCCTACAATACTGACATGGAACAGCTGTCAGGTGAGTGCAGATCTAAGTTTCCTAGAGCCAATACCCCTTAATGTACGAATTCATGGGATTCTCCACTTTTGGAGAACCCTAATTATGACCAAGATTATGAATTCCTTTCTTTGCTACCCCCTAATGTAGTTACATTGCATTGTAATGGCAAAAATATAGAAATATTAAATCTTACTGTATCTCTCCTGTCTCCACCAGGGACAATCCCAGCAGACGCCCCCATCCTTGTGACTGGACTGAAAAGCTTCACCTTCCATAAAATCCTTGGAGAGGGTGGTTATGGTAAAGTGAGTATCAGGAATTCTTGGGACTTCTTCCTCATGTGTGTCATGTGTGTCGCAGTAATATCACTCTAGGGATGTCAGCGCTTCATGTCTTCTCATCAGATCTCATGGCAGGGCAGGCCATTCTTCCAGTTCTAATGCTCTGTCTCCTATAGGTCATGCTGGCCACACATCCCGCCTGCCAACAACAACTAGCAGTGAAGCTGGTGAAGAAGAGGGTCCTGCTTCAGGACTTTAAAGACAATGTCCTGATTGAGAGACAGGTCCTGGAGGTGACTGGGAAGAGTCCATTGTTTACCCATGCTTATGCCACCTTCCAGACCAAGGTAAGAGTCTGATCCATTATCGAGGCTTGATCAGTGGGTTAGCTCTACTCGACCCCAACTGAGGAGGCAGCAGGACCTTTACTATAATACTATTTACTTTAGAAACCTGGATCATATTTTCTGTCTTTTATCATAGGACTATGCCTTCTTCATCATGGAGTTTCTTAGCGGAGGAGACCTAAGTGGTCTCATGAGAGCCAACGCCCCTTTTACCGTTCCAGTCACGAGGTAAGACAGAACATGGCTATATTAGATAAAGCTGACAATTGCTGTCAGGAACATGCAGCTTTGTGTCATTATTAGTCTGGTAGTTTAATGGGTGAAATGTTGATATTTTTTTTTTTTGCCATCAGATTTATGGCAGCTGAGATCATCTGTGGGCTGCAGTTTCTCCACACCAGAGGCATCATACACAGGGACATAAAACCAGCCAATATCTTAATGGACAGCGCCGGTCACTTGAAGATCGCCGATTTTGGTCTTGCCGTGATGAACATCTTTGGGGATAAGAAGATCTCAGAATATGCCGGAACTCTTAGATACATGGCTCCTGAGGTGAGGAATCATCGACTGCACATGCTACTGAGCTGTTTCTTTCTACAGGGCTGGACAGCTCCATGACTTCTGCTGGCCTGGACGATGTTCTAACTCTTATTGTCTGCTGGATGTTTTCACAGATTCTTCTACGGAAGCCCTACAACACGGCAGTGGACTGGTTCTCAGCTGGTGTGATGATGTATGAGATGGCTACTGGCAAATATCCATTCTATGCCGATATACTTCCTGGAATTATCGAAAAGTCACTGATCAATGATGTTCCCACCTACCCAAAAGGACTCAATCCCCAAGCCAGAGACCTTATAGTGGGGGTGAGTAGAAAGAAATATAGCAGTAATACAGCGGCTAAATATTATGAAAATGAGGACATTGAAAATCAGGGATAGCATTGCAACGTGTGATGGAATTAACGTCTTTATTCTACATTTTTCCAGCTCTTAAACAAGTCACCAGAGAGTCGCCAGGTAGTGGTAGATAATATCAGGGAACATCCGTTTTTCATGGAAATCAACTGGACAGATATAGAGGGAGCAGGAGCTCGTCCACCCTTCCAACTAGGACCAGTAAGTAAATGATCCAGAGAACATGTGGCTAGTAGTACAGTTCCATTGTGTTGCTTCTTTATCAACACCGCTTTTGGTATCTTCTCTCCATAGCCACCAGTGATGACATTGACAAAAATCGATGACATCCTGTCCTCCACCGAAGCCAATAAGTCACCAATGGCTGAAAGAGATCAACAACTGTTCTGTGGATTCACATTTGCCAATGAGAACTGGCAGGTCGTAAAGCCAATTAAAGAACCTTTCATACGACCACGCAGGTGAGTCATTGTAGCTGAGAGGGGAATACAGACAGAGATTATTGGAGATTTTCTGTGAATCTGTGCAGTGTGGATTCTATTCACTGGCTTATAGTCTGCACATGGGTGGACAGAGCAAACTTGAAGGTGGTTACCATTTTGCAAGGCTATTTCATTTAATTTCTAACCTGTTTAAATTTTTTCTTGGTAGAACGTTTGGCAGATTTGTGAGAGAGACCATCTGCAGGATCTGGAGGAAGATGAAAAACTGGAAGTAAAGAGCTCCACTCTGTATACAGATGTCCCCAGTAGATCAGTGGCTGAAAAACATCATGTTCCAGCAGAGCCTCTTGCTGACATCATAAACAGCAGAAAAACCAAACAACACTTGCTGTCCTTGTATGAGCCTCAGATTCCAAACTCTGACCTCTATCTGCTCTCTTGACTACTCATCGGTACTGTGCCACACCAGTCCTTGTTCCTCAGCTTCATTTCCAGCTGCCACTAGAAGTAACCTGAGGGCTGTGACCTGCAGTCTAGCATGCAGCCAAGAAGCTATGGAGTCGATGAAGATTCTTCCAAGAGTCAATGACTTGACTGCCAGCGCTTCTAGTCGACAAGTTGCCTCTTGTGCCCAAGGGAAGGGTGGTCCTTAGGCCATGGTTCCCTAGAGGTTTCCTCCACAGGGGGTTTTTCCTTTCCTGCGTGCCAATGGATCATAACATCGACAAGAAAATGGCAACTTGTTAGACTTTGCCCTCAGTGGAGATCACACCATCCACTAGTGGTACAGAGGGACAGAAAAGGACATCTACCACCAATAAACAGTACCATTCAACATCATGTGGTTGTAGATTATTTATGTTTTATCCAACAAGTCCCACATGCATATTAGTGCAAGAGCCATCTATGTACTATGGATTGTTATTTATCCTGTAGTTGGGGGAAATCTGAAGACATTTTCATTGGATGTTGTCTTTTTTAGGTGGTACTCCCCAGTTGCATGCGTTGAACTGTATTCTGTTACTGATGTTAAGTGTAGAAGCTGCATGGAAAAAATCTGCTACAAATCTGTCTTGTTTGCCAAGAGTCTAAAACAGGCTGTAAGGCCCAGACTCCCTGCCCACATATTTAAGCCATTTCTTGATATCCATGTCAAGACATGGCATGATGATGAACTGTGTACTTATAGTAAAATGAATTGGAAACCCATCTGAGAAATAAATCCCTTAGAGAGGAGGTTCTAGTATCCATTCCCATATTAAATCAGCCACAGGGGTTTTTAGCTTATGTTTATGCTCAGTCTGTCCGTTTTATAGCCTATGATGAAGCATTGAAATCAGAGCATTAAATAAAAAGCGTAAAATCTTTCAGAAACCGGCAGACAAAAAGAAACGTTTAGGTTAGATAGGCTTCGCCACCTAACCTCTGCCTGACCCCTGTTCTGTCTGCCCTGGTCTGTAAACAGTCAAAGTACAGTGTACAGGTAGTCATATAAAAGATTACACCTTCACTGGTTACTGGAGACTAGAAACCCTGAAAGCTCAGGCAAGAGGATGGATCCAAAGCCCAGCTAAATTGGGAGGCTGATCAGCTCCTTAGTCATCAGCTGGACAGGGACCAAAAGGGAAGCATTAACTCTAGCAGTGCTGAAAGGAAGTTCCCACAGGGCTAGACCCAGGCATGGGATTCAGACGGTTCGCTCTGGTTCTCCAGATCCGGTTGTTAAAATTACAGCCAGATCGGAGAACCATGTTGCTGGTTGAATCCCGATCTGGAGCTTGGCAGCGGCAGCAGCAGGTCAGGGGGAGATGCAGCAGAGCAAGGGAGAGGCGTCTCCCTTTACTGCTCCTGTGATAGGCTACAGGCACTAGGCTTGCAGCCAATCAGAGGCTGGCACAGGCAGAGCGATGACATCATCGCGTCCGCCTGAGCCGAGATTTGTACTACGCGGGACACAGGCCGGAAGAGGCCTGCATCGCTACCAGCATGGAGGTAAGTATAAGTGTTTTTTTCTTTTATGTGGCGCGCTATGGGGGCATCAACTGGGGGAATTAATGGCACATGATGGGGGACATTATGGGAGCAATTCCTGGCACATCATGGGGGACACTATGGGGGCATCTACTGGCACATCATGGGGGACACTATGGGAGCATTATTGGCACATCATGGGGGACACTATAAGGGCATCTACTGGGGGCATGGCTGGCACAAGGGAGCAAAAGGGAAGGATTAACTCTAGCAGTGCTGAAAGGAATTTCCCAGAGTACTAGACCCAATACACAAAGGGAGAGCGGAGCGACGCCAGCACCTGCTCGGGACAGCAGGACAGCGGTGGACTCAGACCACCAGCCTAACAGGTTTCTTGAAAGAAGAATTAAAATGCAAACAGTTCAGGACAGGTCATACTTGCAATGGACCGGCTGATGTTACACAGAAATCCAGTATCCTCAGATGTTACAGTTTTCACAGCTGCACAGGTAATCAGAGGCCGAAAGGTGTCTCATTAAAATTGTTGAAGCAAACTTTCCTACTCTGCACTTTGCTAGTTGACTTGTACTTTAGCATCCCAGTGTGTGGTGTAATACATTACCATAAGCAATAGTCCATAAAGTCATTTTTAAGACTGATCACCTCTACAGCTCTTTCTCTACACATCTCTTGCATCGGGCTCACTTTCTGGAGATGTTCTGGCTGTATCCTGATTGGTACAAGGTCCAGGAAGAGCTGGCCTGTCAGATTCACATATGCTTCCTTCTCCTAGACCTAGGCTGGAGTAGGCTACAACAGACTAACTGGAATAGATTGACTCTAGAATGTTTTGCCCTCTCTTATATACAGGCTGACCAGTGGCGTAGCGTGTGTTGCCAGCATCCGTGGCAAACCTAGTATGGCGCCCCCTAACTTTTGTGCATGAGCCTTTTTATAGAATGACACCCCACAGGCATACCAAGACCAATATTACCACTAATACTTTAAAAGAGACATATACCGCAATTTATTGCAGGATCTCATAAAATACAGGGTTCCATATGGCTTTACATACCATACTTAATGGACACTGATATCCAGTTTCACCTTGATCTGGTCCCATGAGTCCAGAACACAGCTCTACACAATCCCTGATCCATAGAAAGCTTCCTACTGCCAGTTACTGTCATGGCACTGCTGTACTGTGCAACATCCTGATAACAGATAAACTCTGATCTGCCGCTGAATTGGTTTATAGTAAAACACGAAGCAGGCCAGAACCTAAAAAAACAAAAGCAAACTTGAAATCTAGTAGACAACATTATAGCTAATGTTCAGTCAATTCTAAATCCAAGTAAATCCACTTACCTCATGGCACTGCTGTACTGTGCAACATCCTGATAACAGATAAACTCTTAACTGCCGCTGAATTGGTTTGTAATAAAACAAGAAGTAAAACAAGAAGCAGGCCAGAACCTACAAAAAACAAAAGCATACTTAAAATCTAGTAGACAACATTATAGCTAATGTTCAGTCAATTCTAAATCCAAGTAAATCCACTTACCTCAATTTAAAATCGCCTGCTTTTGATTTTTGCAAATTTTTCAATCACAGTTTCAAACTCTATTTTGAAATCTCGCTCGATTGAAAGCATTGCTAGGTTAGGGCTCTTTCACACTTGCGTTCTTTTCTTCCGGCATAGAGTTCCATCGTCGGGGTTCTATGCCGGAAGAATCCTGATCAGTTTTATCCTAATGCATTCTGAATGGAGTGAAATCTGTTCAGGATGCATCAGGATGTCTTCAGTTCCGGAACGGAACGTTTTTTGGCTGGAGAAAATACCGCAGCATGCTGCGCTTTTTGCTCCGGCCAAAAATCCTGAACACTTGCCGCAAGGCCGGATCCGGAATTAATGCCCATTGAAAGGCATTGATCCGGATCCGGCCTTAAGCTAAACGTCATTTCGGCGCATTGCCGGATCCGACGTTTAGCTTTTTCTGAATGGTTACCATGGCTGCCGAGACGCTAAAGTCCTGGCAGCCATGGTAAATTGTAGTGGGGAGCGGAGGAGCAGCATACTTACCATCCGTGCGGCTCCCGGGGCGCTTCAGAGTGACGTCAGGGCACCCCATGCGCATGGATGACGTGATTGCATGGCACGTCATCCATGCGCATGGGGCGCTCTGACATCATTCTGGAGCGCCCCGGGAGCCGCACGGACTGTAAGTATACTGCTCCCCGGCTCCCCACTACTACTATGGCAACCAGGACTTTAAAAGCGTCCTGGCTGCCATAGTAACACTGAACGCATTTTGAAGACGGATCCGTCTTCAAATGCTTTCAGTTCACTTGCGTTTTTCCGGATCCGGCATGTAATTCCGGCAAGTGGAGTACACACCGGATCCGGACAACGCAAGTGTGAAAGAGGCCTTAGTCAGTCTTTCCTGGCTCATTGTAGATCTTAGATGTGTTTTGATTAATTTCAGTTTGGAGAAACTTCTTTCACAACTGGCAGTTGAAACAGTGATGGTTAAAAATATTCTTAATGCAACAACAAAGTTAGTCAAACTCTCCTGCAGCTTCCACTTGTACACCCATCGAAGCAAATCTAAAGCGGTCCAGTTAGCAGGCTGCTCATCGGTGTTGACTTCCTTATACAAGACAAGGTGCTTCCGAAGGCGATTTATTTCATTGAACATAGCTGCAGCATTCAACTCTGTGTACTTAGCACATGTGTGCTCAATTTGTTCAATGATAAAATCATCTTTTTCAATATCTAGCAAAGTCTGGATTTGCAGGAAAGCAAATCTCTGGTGAAGCATAGTCATCTGTGTTGAGCGTTTTGTGATTTCTGCCACAAGACGATCAATTGCTTCTAGTTGTTCTCTTCTTGTTTCTTGTATTAAGGTCAAGCCAGCATCACAACTTAGCTCACCAGGCATCTTTTTACATCTTCCAACTCTTCTCTCTGTAGAAATGTTGTACATTTGACATATCTGCAGAGCTTTCTCAGTTGCCTCTAACTACACTGTCTCATTTTTCCTGGCAAAATAAAACCAGTGCTTTCAGCTTTTGCACACATTGATCAAGGGCAAGTCCTTTTTGCTGCAGGTAGAGCTGAGCATCATTCACTTTGTTTAATACTGGACTCCAAAAATGCAAGAATGAAAAAAAAGGATAAGTCATAATGCAAACTAATAGACTTCCTGCATCCCCTTTGGTTTCAAAGTTTTCTCCTGGCCTGTCTCGCAGCATTTCCAAAGCATCTATTATTTTATCAGTGTGTTTAGCAAGTACACATACAGCTTCATGCTTTGAACTCCATCTTGTGTCACATGATCGCTTTAAGTTAATTGGTACATGTTCCTTAAGAACATCCCATCTATGGGTGGAGCTTGAGAAGAAAGTATATAATTTTTCTACAGCGCTAAAGAAAGTTATAGACTTTGTTCCAACACCAACTGAATGCACACCGGCAAGATTGAGCGAGTGATTGTTACATGGCACAAACACTGCTTTGGGATTGATATCCAAAATGCGCTTCTGGACTCCACTAATGTGTCCAGCCATAGTTGCTGCGTTGTCATATCCCTGGCCATAGCAGTGCTCCAGCTTAAGGCCATCTGTCTTTAACTTGTCACAAATATGTTTTGTAATAATATCTGCTGATTTCCCAGATAACTGAATAAAATCAATGAATGATTCAAGAACGTTGACTTTAGTATCTTCAATGTGAACATATCGAATCACTTGTGACATTTGGTCAGTGTGAGAAATATCTGGAGTGCTATCAAACATGATAGCAAAATACTTGGCCTTTGTGATTCTTTGCAAGATGGCTGTTCTAACATGTTCACCAAGCAAGCTGATGAACTCATTCTGGCTCTGTGGAGAGAGGTAGGATACAGAGTACCCATGTGCCTACTGAACTTTGTGAAGGTGCTGATTGGCAACTGGGTCATATTTTGCTAGTAGCTTGAAGGTTTCTAGGAAGTTTCCACACTTATCATCACTGCTTATATTTTCAGAGTGACCACGTAAGGGTAAGGATTGCCTTGCTAGATATAGCACACAGTCAAGTATTCTGGCTAGGATTGCCTTCCACTTTTCAAATGACCTCTGTTGTACAAGCTGGGCAGCAGCATCAATAGTTTCTTGTTTTTGTAGCCGCATTTCAAATTCTTTCCACATTGTAAATGCACGAAGGTGGTAAAAACTACGCTCATGTTCTAGCAGCCTGGGGTTTAGTTTTCTCCATGCTTTAAATCCATTAGACTTTCCAAATGAACTTTTCCCTTTGGCCTTCTGGAAAAGCATACAAGGAAAGCAACATGTAGCACATTTCATAGGTGAAAACACTAACCATGTCCTTAACATAGTCTCGCCATTCTCCAAATTCATGTAGAACCATTCCTTAGAAAATGACCTGCCATCACTATCTTTTGGAAACAATGCATCCTTATTCTGTAGTTCCACTGTTCCTCTCTTGACAAGTTCAGTTTTCAAAGTTTCATCCACAGTTTCTGGCCAATAGCCAATATCGGTGAAGACTTTGAGGTCAATTCTTTCTAGTATAATATTTGGCCGAGCAGAAGTAGGAGCATCTTCACACAAAGCTGTCTCTTCTGTTTCTAAAATAACAATAGGAATGTCCACAGGCACTTGTTCCTGTTCGTGAGACTCTTGTGATGCTACTGGTGATGGTGATCCTAATGTACTTACAGCTGTGTTCACAAGAAACCTGTCAAGGCTTCCAGCTATTTTAGCTTGCTGCTATTGCTCTATCTCTCTCCTCTTTCTGCCTTGTGCACCTGATTCTTTTTTTTGTTTGGCATAATAGCTAACAGCAAAGGTGTAGTCTTCTGCCCAAAAAAAATAAAAAATTCTAACTAAAATATTTATTCACGGTCACTCATTGGGCCACCATACACATGACAATATCATGATTAGACATGTGTGTCCATGCATTCACTTACCTTGTGTCTTTGTGATGATGTTAAGCAAGGTCCTTGTTTCTCCTGGTAGGGTATAGTTTAAGCTGGGTAAGGAGTTTCTCCTTATAGTTGACCGCATTGGTCTCCCAATGGCAAGAGCTGGAATGACACAGGAAGGCATCTTACAAATTCAGCCACACTTACTATCCACCAAGCATGGGTGTCCATCCCTAAAAAACAAGTACCAGCAAACAAGCAGCTGCCTAGACCCCATGTAGACTGACCCATGGCAGTCAAAGGCAGAGCTGCACACAGACTTGACATCCTCCCTCCACAGAAACCAGGAGCCCTCTCACAAAGTTGCATTTTTTTTAAGACCATCACACGTAGAACATGTTCTATCTTGTCCGTTTTTTAATGACAGACTGCCCCCATATAATTGAATGGATCCAAAGGAATCAGTGAAATAAACGTCCATTAAAAATGTAAATTTTTAGGCTACTTTCACACTTGTGGCAGTGTGATCCGGCGATCTGCCGCTGACTGAAAGCATTTGTGAGACGGATCCGGATGCGGATCGGTCTCACAAATGCATTGCAAGGACGGATCCGTCTCTCCGCTTGTCATGCGGACAGACGGATCCGTCTTGTACATTTTTTCACATTTTTACCGGTCTGTACATGCGCAGGCCGGAAGGACGGATCCGGCATTCCGGTATTCTGAATTCGGCATTCAGGCAAGTCTTCAGTTTTTTTCGCCGGAGAGAAAACCGTAGCATGCTGCGGTTTTCTCTTTTGCCTGATCAGTCAAAACGACTGAACTGAAGACATCCTGATGCAAACTGAACGGATTACTCTCCATTCAGAATGCATGGGGATATACCTGATCAGTTCTTTTCCGGTATAGAGCCTCTGTGCTGGAGCTCTATGCCGGAAAAGAAAAACGCAAGTGTTAAAGTACCCTTAACTGACTTTTTTTTCACAGTCGTGTGCATATAGCCTTAGTCCCCTGGCTAGGTGGCCACACAAACAGGGCAGAGGGCATCACCAAGGTGAGGTACATGGCTCCTGCATCCCAGCAAGGCTGGAGACATACCGCCTCTAAACTCAGTCACAAAGGTCTATAGAGCACCTAGTGACCACACACCCAGACCAAGACCATTAACCCCATCAGAATTAAACAGGGAGGGGAGCCCGCATGAATACTGAAGTGAAAGCACAGGCTGCAGTACTGGACGTTGCTCCTAGCAACCAGCATTCCGGCGATTGAACAGCCTGACGTATCTGTCCCACCGCTAGTTTACACGTAACATGCCTCTGGACTGCAGCTCCACACCCATTGACTATAATGGGGGTGGTGGCGGAGTTCCGGCGGCAGTACGGCAGCGCACAGGAATTGGCCGACAGAACTCCTCCACCGCCCCCATTATAGTCAATGGGGATGGATCGTCAGTCCAGGGGGCACATTTAAATAACCGGCAGGATCCGACAGGCTGTTCACCCGCCGGACCAGCCTGCCCTGCCGCTAATGAGAAATTAGCCTAAAAGCAGAGATACTTGTCTGGACATGAGGTGAAGTGAAGAGGGAGCTGATAGCCAAACAGCAGGTATGCAGTGAAGTGCCATGAGAGCCAGGCAGGTCAAGCAGATGGCAGTCAGGGTGCTGGTGAAGTGTGACCAGAGACAGTACTGACTCTAGGATGCCATCTTCTGCCCATCTCTGCTGTCCATACCAGCCCAGCGTAGGCCTGGTATAGAGATGGGCAGATGGCATCCCAGAGGCAGTACTGTCTCAGTGCCTCTCTACCGTTATCCTGCCACATCAGAACCATGAATGCCAGACTGCCATGCCACCTATTTGGCCTGGCAGAGATCTGGCACTTCACTCATTGATTTATTACCATTATTATTGCCATCTGCCATTATTGGCTCAGACAGTGGTGCACACTGTAAACCCACCAGCCACCATCCCCTCACACACAGACTCAGGGAGGGAGGTCATCATGGTGACATGGCCACCCAACTTAATCACTAGTGCCACTAACTCAGCCTCAGTGGCGTGGGGCAGCAGCTGCCTGGCTCCCCCTCTACCTCTGCTCTGTAGTCTCAGTCTGGACTCTTCTAGGGCCTCTAGGCTCACTGGCTCAGCGGCTCACTCAGGGCCGGCTGACTGGTCAGTCACTGACTGTCACTGTCTGACTCAACAGTTCTCTCTCTGGAGTCTGGAGTCTGACACTGACTGGACTCAGTCTTCCGCCGCCGCCTCCTGCTCCTGGCAATCTTCTACTGGCTTCTGCTGGCTCTGGCTCCTGCGCTCCGCACTGTGTTTCCTGCCTGGAAAGTGGGCGGAGCCGGAGGGAGCCAGGCCAGCCTAATGATTGCCTATCCCGACGCCGACCCTATGTATGTATAATTGTATCATGTTACTTAACCTATAGTTACTTAACCGCACCGGCACCGCACAAATGAATCATCAGGGCCGGGCGCACTAAACAGCTCTCTGCCTCTCTGGCCGTTGCGCAGGGCCCGGCACTCCGGCAGAGAGAGCTGCCCTGTTCCTGAAAAGCGTACTCAGTATTACTATTAGCAGCCGGCGCCGGAGCGCCCCCCCCTGCAGTTTGGCGCCCGGGGCAATGGCCCCCCCCCCCATGCTACGCCCCTGAGGCTGACACCAGCCAAATCTAGTGGTGGCTAATAGATCAAAAATCACGGCCTGTGATTACCATGTGCTTATAGAAAATATACAGTAAATGCATACATGATAAACATATTTTTGGCACTTTGGAGTATAATGCGACTCATGGAGCAGGATGCTGCAGTAGTGGCCTGATGGATCCACTGCAGTGAAGTCCAGATCCCTGTACAAGGGTTAAAGAGTGAATATGAGGGGGCCACCAACTTCTCGATAAAGACTCAAGGAGAGGCACCGAGCCAAATTTGTTTAAGTTACGCAGCACTTACACATCTGCTTCGTAACAATTTCCTTCTGCCAAGCTCCTGGAAATGGACTATGGACAGTGGACATTTGTGGACACTTGCCCTTATTGCTACTATGGAAAGCCATCAACTCCCTACTTTATTGCACTTTGGAGGGTTTACTTGCACGGCAATGTATGCTATTGTGTGTACTTATACTGTTTTATATTGTTGAACTGCATTTATATGTTTTTGCAATACGGTATATCCTGTTCATTTGTACTGTTATTACACTCTAGCTGCACTGCACTGTGGAAGGGTTTAAATGTACAGTACAGCCAGCTAAGGCTACTTTCACACTGGCGTTTCTGGGTCCGCTTGTGAGATCCGTTTCAGGGCTCTCACAAGTGGCCCTAAACGGATCAGTTCAGCCCCAATGATTTCTGAATGGATAAGGATCTGTTCAGAATGCATCAGTTTGGCTCCGTTCCGCCTCCATTCCGCTCTGGAGGCAGACACCTTGCAGCGTTTTGGTGTCCGCATGACGAAGCGCAGCCAAACGGATCCGTCTTAACTAACAATTTAAGTCAATGGAGACAGATCCGTCTGTGATGGCTCCGTCTGAAGCGGATCCGTTTACATATAATTTTCATATTTGAGCATGCTCAGAATGAATTAAACCTCCCCCTGCATTTCTCCTTCCCCTGCAAACCCTGCGGCCATCTTGGAAGCAGTTCACCAACATGGACATTAAACTTCTGTCTCTCTCTCTATCTCTATTTTTATTTCTTTCTTTCTTTACATTTTCATACAATCTTTCTATCTATCATGTGGGCATATACTGGCACTTGCATGGGCGTGTTTTTGCAGACGTCAGCGAAGTGGTGTGGGTGCAATGGCATGGCGGTTGGTTTTGTTTGTTGGGCAAGGGTCTGAAAGATGTCAGTGGTCATATTCAATAGCAGTGTTGCAGATGTTGTGCTTGGGGTTTTGTGTGCGTGTGGTTATTTCAGAAATTTTGGTGCAGTCGTATTATAGGTGTCTGATTGTCAAATGGCGAGGGGGGTTGTGTTTGGTCAGATGGTTCAGGGGTATGGATGTAGGAAATTCTGTGCGTGAAGTTATACGCACGTTGGTTTGGTCATTCAATAGGGGCACAATTATTGCATGTGTGTTGTGGAGCAAATATGGCCGTGATAGTGGGCCTATAGACTACAGGTGTTGACGAGCCCAGGAGTGTGATTATTTGTTCGGATATTTTAAAGGGCACTGATTATTGCTAGTTTATGTGGTGGGGGGTTGGCTAGTGATGGCTAGGATTTATGGTTGATGGAAATTGTGGGTGTGACCGAAGTACTTTGCCTAGGGCATTAAATAGGTTGCATTATTGCACGTGTGTGGTGGGGCAAATCTAGCATGGAATGGGGGCAGATGGTAAAGGTGGAGGCAGATGGCAATGCAATGCCATCAATGGGGGTGGGCAGATGTCACAGAGATTTGTAAATCCAAAACATTTCATGTATGTTTATAATAGAATGATGTTTTTTTTTGTTTTTTTTTAGCAAATACAATAATTGAGAGCGTCCAATTTCCAGTACGCTAACACTTTCTAAAAGTAAGCGTGTCCGGATAAGGTTCGGATGCGTTGCGGCAAACCAGCGCGAGTAGGTACCAAATTGCAGTCAGTTTTGACTGCGATTGCGTTCCGTTGTTCCGTTTTTATCGCGCGGGTGCAATGCGTTTTGCACGCGCGTGATAAAAAACTGACTGTGGTACCCAGACCCGAACTTCTTCACTGAAGTTCAGGTTTGGGTTCAAGGTTGTGTAGATGTAATTATTTTCCCTTATAACATGGTTATAAGGGAATATAATAGCATTCTTTAATACAGAATGCTTAGTAGGTGGTCAATTGAGGGTTAAAAAATAAAAAAATCATTAACTCACCTCCTCCTCTTGATCGCGTAGCTGCCGGTCTCTTCTTACTTCTTTAATCATGAGCTGCCGGCTAAAAGACCTGTGGTGACGTCAGATCATATGGTGCAATCACATGGTCCATCACCACGGCCCCCATACAGTATAATGTCTCATTGTGGCCCCCATACAGTATAATGTCTCATTGTGGCCCCCAGACAGTATAATGTCTCATTGTGGCCCAACTCACCATACAGTACTATCTCACTGTTGACCCTAGAGTATTTTTTTTCCATAAAATTATTATTCTTCACAATATTTATCGTTATTGCGATTATTTTTGTAATCTCGTTATCATGGTAATAGTTTAGATATTGGCCAACCCTAGTATACACAACAATTAATATTAGAATTTTAGAATAACATTCCTTTTTAATAATGATACCTTCCAAATTTGATAGTCTTCATCATCGACCAGCTCCACTGTAACGCCAGTGGCCGGTCCAGCGAAGACCACTACTTCTAGAGGATCCGATTCATCGAGGGGAGGTGGAGATCATATGGACCAGGACCCGCAGTAAGTAAGTTTATTTCTATATATCTATATTATTAACCATATTTTTTTTATTATTTAAGGAAACTTCGACTAGATCCACCAGGCAGGATCCCCCAGTTCCCTCCAGAGGCTGTGGCGGTCGGGGACGTGTAAGTATTAAAGACTTAGGTTTTAATTTGTACATTATTTAATGTATCTTTTTTCTTCAAGGGTTCCAGAGTCTCCACCGGGGAGGATAGGGAGTTCGTTATCCGTACCATTGACAACGAACTCCTTATCCAGCTGGTGGAGGCGCGTCCCACATTATGGGACCACACCGACCGCCACAATGCTGACCACTATCTGACCCAGCGGCTCTGGAGGGAGAGTGCCAAATCTTTTTTCAGCGGCTAGGAGGATCTCTCTGTGGCGGATCAGAAAGAATGTGGTAAGTACAGCTATAACTTATGTATAATGTTAAACCTAGTTAACAATAATATAATTACATTAACCTTTTTTTTTTCAACAGTGGACAAGGTTACCACTCGGTGGCGGTCCATGCGGACCGCTTCAAGAGAGACTACAATAAAGAAGTTTAGGCCCCAAGTGGTTCCGGAGCAACCTCAGGGACGCAATATTGTCATCCTGCGGCCCTAAGGTTCCTACGTAGAACGCTGGCACTAAGAAGGTAATTTATTTTAATTTATAGTATAGATTTAAAAAAGTATCTCATTCTGCCTCCTAAGGTCATAAGGGACAATTGATCAGGTCTGGCCAACCTGTGGCTCTCCAGCTATGGTAAAAATATAATTCCCACCATGCCCTGCTGTGGGCTGATATCTTAAGGATGTATGGGCATGATGGGAGTTGTAGTTTTTCAACAGCTGTAGAGCCACAGGTTGTCCATCCCTGCAATAGATCAAAAATTCCTGCTGTAAAAGGATTATTTAGAAAAAGGAATCTCTGACCTATAGTTACATAGAAACATAGAATGTCCATCTAGTCTGCCCTATATACTGAATACTATGTATAGCCCCTGGCCCTATCTTATATGAAGGATAGCCTTATGCCTATCCCATGCATGCTTAAACTCCTTCACTGTATTTGCAGCTACCACTTCTACAGGAAGGCTATTCCATGCATCCACTACTCTCTAAAGTTCCTGAAATTACTTTTAAATCTTTATCTCTCTCATTTTCTCAAGTCCTCAAGTAGCGGTTTTTCTTAAATATTCTCTCCCCTTTACCTTGTTGATTCCCTTTATGTATTTAAAAGTTTCTATAGTATTCCCTCTATCTTGTCTTTCTTCCAAGCTATACATGTTAAGGTCCTTTAATCTTTCCTACTAATTATTATCCTGTAATCCATGTAATAATTTAGTAGCTCTTCTCTGAACTGTCTCCAAAGTATCGACACCTTTCTCTCATGTAGCCATCTACATTATGAAGTAGACAATGTCATATACTGTAAGTATTAATACAAGGCCTTATATTTTTTCTCTCCACAGAACTGCCAGCAGCACTCGGGAGCCTGAAGCCTCTCTTGAAGCGGAGCCTGAACCGGCTGCCACCACCAGCCCTCCTGTACCTCATTCACCGGTTCAGGTCAATCCTGGTCCCCTACCGGGTCCCTCTTTTCAGCGTACGCTCTCTACTTGACGACAAAATGTGAGAGCTACGCTGAATAGCATGAGATCCGGTAGGAGTCGGGAGAAATATGGGGACCTTGTAGAGATCATTTCCGATGCTCTAGAACACGGGTGTCAAACACAAGACCTCGTCATGCGGCCCGCGTAGCCGCCGCCAGCCTTCACCTTTTACTCTCGCTTTTTTTTTTTTGACACAAGAAAGCCGCCTCTTCAGCGCATGCGCGGCAGCCTACAAGCCAGAGAACGTCTGCCCTCTAGCGGCGCCGTTCTACACAGAAAACCTCCACTTTCAGGGGTGTGGAATTCCTATCGCCCGACGCCCGGGACATGCAGTTCCAGGCGCCGGGCAAGTAGTTTGAACAGTTGTTTAGCCCTGTGCAGGCAAGTAGCAGGGACATGTCGGTTGGGCAGTAATAGGAGCGGTCATATGCTAGCCGCGAGCTGACCGCTCCTACATCTATGTCAGCCTGCCCCTGCATCGTGCATATGAGTGCCGTACATATCACTTCCTGCAGACGGCCCCCGCTCCTCCCGGCTCCTGTATCGAAGTCTCCGCCCACCTGCCAGCAGAGGAGCGCACAGTAAGTCAGCACACCGTCTCCAGAGACTGAGTAATTGCAGGCCAAGATGGGAGAAGAAGAGTGAGAGACCCCACGGCCCCCTGCCGATGAGTGTTCCTCCTGGAGCCTGTCCACATCACAGCTCCCGGCCTGACCTGCAAGCGCTGACTGGGGTCACATAGCATTATACTGATTTATGATGCTATGTAACCCTTACAGTTCTGGAATGTGTTGGGTAACACTGACAGCATTATGTCAGTGTTATCCAACACATTCCAGAACTGTAAGGGTTACATAGCATCATAAATCAGTATAATGCTATGTGACCCCAGTCAGCGCTTGCAGGTCAGGCCGAGAGCTGCGATGTGGACAGGCTCCAGGAGGAACACTCATCTGCAGGGGTGTCAGAAATAAAGGTTGTGCTGTCTGTCTTCTGAGGCTCTGGCCCTGCCTGCAATCTGCACTGCACGTGGCACTTGATAAACTATAATGTCTCCCTGTTGCCCCCATACAGTATAACGTTTCCTTGTGGCTGCCCCCATACAGTATAACGTCTCCTTGTGGCCCCCATACAGTATAACGTCTCCTTGTGGCTGCCCCCATACAGTATAACGTCACCTTGGGGCTGCCCTAGTGCCCCATACAGTATAACGTCACCAAGCGGCTGCCCCCGCACAGTATAACGTCACCCTGTGGCCCCTGCCCCCATACAGTATACAACCGTATACATCCTACAGATACAACCGGCCCTTTGAGGGTGACCAAACTGCTGATGCGGCCCCCAATGAATTTGAGTTTGACACCCCTGCGCCTGGTAGCACTATGGATGAACACAGTACGTCTTTATCCATAATGACTAGACCTGTGTTGGTAAACTAATAAAAAGGTTACATCAGGTGTGATAAATGAAAGAATTTTTATAAAAAAAAACATTATTTTGCCAATTCACTCTACCTGCTTCAGAGACAAAGTAATCGGCAAAACGGTCCCTCATTCTAGCAACGGCGAGGGTAAAGCGATATGACACATTTTGCATCCTAGTCAGTGTACAATCAACCTCTTGTGGGTCCAGACGCAGTGGTTCCTCCGATAGAAGATAATTATGTAGCACGACACAAACCTTCACAACATCGTCTATGGTTTCTACTTTGAGGTTAATGGCTTTGTTGAGAATACGCCATTTTGCAACTAGAATTCCAAAGGCGCACTCCACCAGTCGTCTAGCTCTTGTGAGTCTACAGTTATAAATCCGTTTTGTTGAGTTCAAGTCACGGCTGGAGTATAGCTTTATGAGGTTTTCACACATTTGAAACGCCTCGTTCCCTACCACAACAAATGGCATGGGAGGTCCATCTGTACCTGGCAACGGTCTTGGAGGTGGTAATCCAAATTGCTTGGAATACAGGAGGCGTCCCATAGAGGAGGTTTTGAAAGCCATGGAGTCATTTGTCCGTCCATACGCTCCAATGTCTACTGCAACAAAACGATATTCCGCATCTGCAATCGCCATTAAGATAATTGAGAAATATTTTTTATAATTAAAAAATTCTGATCCACTTCCTGAAGGCTTGACAATGACAATCCGTATATGTTTGCCATCCACGGCTCCTACACAATTATGGAATTGGCAGGTTTCCATAAACGTGTCCGCTATTTGAAGCCAACGTTCAGTTGTTGGATGCGGGATAAAGTCTTCATGCAATATTGCCCACAATGCACGACAAGTATCCTTTACTATTCCACAGAGTGTCGAAATTCCAATACGATATTGGTAGTGTTATGATGTAAGGCTTTCTCCAGTAGTAAGAAACCTTATAAACAAAAAAAAATAGTTTAATAAAAAGAACTAATAATATATAAAACGCTATCTAAAAATAAATAAACTTTTACCTTATTGTCACCATTAGCCGCTCTAATGGTGAAACGGCCCTTCTGTATCGGGTATCCTGCCTTTCAATGGTCGATGTAATGCGCTGCAGGAGCTGGTCATAACTCTTAACCGTCATGCGCATATAATTGAAAAACATTTCGGGATTCGCACGCAACTCCAAATAAAGTACAAAAACCCTCTGGTCATCCTTTTCGAACTTATAGGGTGTATCCAATACCGACATCATCTTCTTTCCTGGTCTCGTCTGCTCCATCTCGCTTTCAGAATTTGAAACCTCAATCGGAGACGCAAGTGTGCAGGCAACATGCTTCCAAAATACAATGAGCCTGAATGGAGGTGTACCTGCTTTTATTCTTTTTGAAAGTGAGATTTTGTGAGGCACACCTTTTTACACCTTTGCAAGAAAAAACGGATCCGATGAGCGGACGCTAAAACGGATGCAGACGCAATGAACAGATCCATTTTACAAACGGATCCGTTATAATGGAAAAAAGGTCACCGTTTGTATCCGTCTTTCAAATTCTTATAACGGATCCATGCAACGCCAGAGTGAAAGTAGCCTAATACTGAGAGGCTTTTTGACTTTTACCTATGCAAAGTTTTGGAGGGGAAGAAAACCCAGACACATGACTTTCTGATTGTCTGGTTGAGTGCAGTTGTGAATGTCTAAAGACTTGTTAATATCTGGAAAACTGCTTATGCATTTGTGTAGCCTAGAATTAAAGCTCTATACAAATTTATGACAAACAGAAATTGCAACAGTGTTTGTGCTTCGGCTGTGCTTCTCCATTTTACCCTTACCTCTAGAAGGTTGTAATATAGCTAGAAACTGTTTATAAGAAGAGAAGCCAGGGCTGCATTTACAGCTCATGCTACGCTAGGCCCTGGTCATATACGCCCCCTGTTAAAGGTACTTTTACGCTTGACAATTATCACCATGTTTTGCTGCTTTTCATAGAAGTGTTATAATAAAGTGGTCAGTGTGAACAGAGTAGAAGATCAAGGATAAAACTGTTGTTTATCACTGAACATCAGTGGGGATGTGGTTACATTAATAATTGTGCCAGCACCACTCATTGTTACATAGCGCACAGCCGGGTCCTGGAAATCCGTGGTGTGTGTTCTCCAAGGCTCATTTGCTCAGGGCTAAATACGACCCCTGGATAATAGCTGATACCATGATTAGATAACAAACATTGTATCCTCATAGCCCCATACCATGACTGAATGATACCACCATACTGTGACTGGATAACACTGCCATTCGATGAATGCCTAACACCGCCATACAATGACTGGATAACAGGGTATAAGGAGACACAGTTTAGGGTTTAATGTGGCACAGTACAGAATATGATTAGGGTGCAGAGTACAGTGTATAATAAAGGGGCAAAGTACAGGGTATGACTGGGGTGCTGTGCAGGGTATGATAAGGGGCAAAATGCAGGGTATAAGAGGGCATAGATACATGTTGGGAAGCACAGTACCACCTGTAAGGTGACTCAGTGCAGGGTATAATAGTGGGGCATATTACAGGGTAAAAAAAGCACAGTACAGATTAAGGGGCACAGTACAGGGTAGGGGGCTTTGTATAGGGTATGACAAGGGGACACACTACAGCTGGTTCCCTGAGAGGGAATTGGGATTTATTATAAAAAATAAAAATAAAAAAGTTTAACTCTCTCACAACGCCCATCCTGATGGCCCCACCCTAGACACGTGTCCTTAAGTGCCTAATTAGAAATACTGTCCTGATCAGAACCCCTAGTTGTCTGCAGATAGGGACCAGTGTTTAATAGGAGAGACTCTGCCAGACCGAATATGAGTGACCACAGTGGCGTACACACAATCCATTGGGGCCCCGGTGCGAAACTGACCCATGGGGCCCCCTCCCCTTGCCCCCCCCCACAACCTGCCTCCACCCCCATATTACCTCCCTTACCAGTGGTGTAACTATAGTGTTATGGGCCACAGTGCAAACATTTTTACAAATAAGCAGCAGATTTTCTTACTAAGGGCTCTTTCCATGCGGCTAATCTGCTGCGTGAATGAGTGCCAAGCCCCATTCTGGACAGCAAAGACACGGAGCAGTGACATGATTGACTGTGATCTTTTTACTACTAAATCACGGTGACAACTTTATCTCACTGTGATTTTGTAGTAAAAAGATCACAGAGAGTCATGGAGCATTATCAATCATGTTAATGCTCCGTGTCTCTGCTGTTCGGAACGGGGCTTGGCTCTCATTCACGCAGCGGATTCCACGCGCGGGATCCACTCGTGTGAAAGAGCCCTAAGCCTAATGCATGGAAACACTCACCCAGTCCTAATAAAATCTGGTCCTACCTCATCCAGGATGTCGCTGGGCGGACAGGAGGTGGTTAAAAAAGGTATTCCAAAGGGACAATATTTGCGGTTACAGCGCAATTGCTACATGGTATCGGACTATTTGGTGGCAGACAAAGATTTACAGCAGAGGTTTTCGGAGGAGACAGTATCCACAGCATGTATTGGCTAGGACACATCAGTACTCACTGGCGGCTGACAGTAAAACTCTATTGGTTCCACAGTTGAAACAATCAGATGAGGACAAAATACGCATCATTGCAACCTTTGATAATGATCATGAGACTGTTCGGGCTACCCTTACCCAATTCTGGGGAATTTTGCAATCGGACCCTAATGTGGGTCATTTAGTGGGTGATGAACCGAGCATCACTCATCGCCGGGGGAGGAACCTACGGGATATGTTGGTGCATGATTTATATCAATCCCCTGTTTCATCCACCTGGTTAGGTACCAGACCTATGGACACATTTCGGTGAAGTGACTGTGTTGAGTGTAGTGTCATCAGAACAGGAAGTATTTTTACTAGCACGGTCACGCAAAAACAATATACGATCAGATCTTTTATTAATTGCAAAACCAGTGGCATTGTGTACTTGGCAACATGTAAATGCGGGATGCAATATGTGGGAAAAACGATCCGAGAATTTCAGAGACGGATCGGTGATGACTTAAACGACATTCGGAATGGTGCGGATACCCCTATTGCACGGCATGTTGGTTCTGTCCACAATAATGAGTTGGTCTCGATTCATTTTCAGGGAATTGAGACAGTGAGAATATCTGTGAGAGGTGGTGTGGCGAAAATAACCTCGCCACTGGGTTTTGGAGGGGCCTGTTTGCCAGCCTCTTGCCTCAGGATTATGGCCCATACTAACTTTAAAGGAGAAGACAGATCTATGGAACTGTTTTGGGCAGGAAAGCCATGCTTGCGGTCGGCCAAATGTGACTTCCATGGAATTTGGGAACCCCTGCTCGGATCTGGGTGATTTTTGGATATGTTGTTCACACAGATCAGAGCTAGCCATGGATGTATACATTATGGGGATATGTGGGGTTTTGAGGTGTGTGAAAGAACTATCTGTCTTTGGAATTTTATTGTATGTTATGTGAGGGTACCCAGATAGCTATGCCATAGAGCCTGTTCGTGAAATTAAAGACTTTGGCTCCATGTCGATTTTATTGTATTCGTGTAGTCTGAGTGCCATTCACCTAATAATATGCCCTCAGACTTGAGCTATCTGGGGATATGTTAAATGTCTGTGTTTACTGTAAGGGTTGTGACATTGTATGTTTAAATGGTGATTTCTGTCCTGTTGTCCCCACATGTGTATTGGCGATTTCCCTTTGTCCTGAGAGATAATTGAATTGCTCCTCGGGTGTCTCCAGGGCAGAGAGGAGGAAACCATGATGCATAGGGGGGATGTATTGTGTCTGTCTATCCTGAATTGCTGCATATCTGTCCTGTGTCACAGTCTTCCATCTGGTCCTCAAGGGGAGTGTCCACCAGATGGGGACATGCATAAATACGGGCGGGTAGCCCCAAATAAAGTGTTCCTGTTTTACATTTAACATAGAGCCTGGTATCATGTGTGTGGGGATTGCTATACGTGTATACCCTCCTGGCTATTACCTCTAGCTCTTGTAAGAGCTGTTCTTGTTTCCTGTGGTGGTATCGGTGTAGAGCGGAGTGCTTGGAGTCCTCGGGAGGCACTGGGAGCATTTATCAACGGAGGTACCCGGTCGGGGTACAGGAGATCCGTTACAGGTGGTGAGTTTGATAGAAAATTATTGCAAAAAGAGGCACAATAGACCTTCAGGCTACGGGCGGTGCGTCCTGAAGATCTAAATGAATTTATCTCTTTTGCTCGTTTTCTTTAATACGGTTCTATCAGACTAACTGTGATGGATTAACAATATGGGGCCACAATATCCATCTTTATGGATCCCATGTAATTTCTTATAATCCATTACCCCCATGAAATATGAACTAGCCTGTCCAATACTAATCAATCTAAGTATGGGTCTCCTGTACAGTTGCAAGAAAAAGTATGTGAACCCTTTAGAATGATATGGATTTCTGCACAATTTTGTCATAAAATGTGATCTGCTCTTCATCTAAGTCACAACAATAGACAATCACAGTCTGCTTAACCCCTTAAGGACACAGCCCTATTTCACCTTAAAGGGGTTGTCCGGGTTCAGAGCTGAACCCGGACATACCCTTATTTTCACCCCGGCAGCCCTCCTGAGCCTGGCATCGGAGCATCTCATGCTCCGATGCGCTCCAGTGCCCTGCGCTAGATCGCGCAGGGCACAGGCTCTTGTGTTTTCAATAACACACTGCCGGGCGGTAACTTCCGCCCAGCAGTGTGTTCGGTGACGTCACCGGCTCTGAGGGGCGGGCTTTAGCTCTGCCCTAGCCGTTTTACTGGCTAGGGCAGAGCCAAATCCCGCCCATCAGTGCCGGTGACGTCACCGGGCTGCCTGTCATCCCCATAGAGAGCCCGGTATGTCACCGGAACTCAGAAAAATGCCTTTGCCCTGCGCGATTTAGCGCAGGGCAAAGGAGAGCATCGGAGCATGAACTGCTCCGATGCTCATGTCAGGGGGGCTGCCGGGGTGAAAATGGAGGGATGTCCAGGTTCAGCTCTGAACCTGGACAACCCCTTTAAGGACCAGGCCATTTTTTGCAAATCTGACCAGAGTCACTTTAAGTGCTGATAACTTTAAAACGCTTTGACTTATCCAGGCCATTCTGAGATTGTTTTTTCGTCACATATTGTACTTCATGACACTAATAAAATAAAGTCAAAAAAATTATTTTTTTTGCACCAAAAAATACCAAATTTAACAAAAATTTGGAAAAATTTGCAAATTTCAAAGTTCCAGTTTCTCTACTTCTGTAATACATAGTAATACCCCCAAAAATTTGGATGACTTTACATTCCCCATATGTCTACTTCATGTTTGAATTATTTTGGGAATGATATTTTATTTTTTGGGGATGTTATAAGGCTTAGAAGTTTAGAAGCAAATCTTGAAATTTTTCAGAAATTTACAAAAACTCAATTTTTAGGGACCAGTTCAGGTCTCAAGTCACTTTGCGAGGCTTACATAATAGAAACCACCCAAAAATGACCCCATCTAAGAAACTACACCCCTCAAGGTATTCAAAACTGATTTTGAATACGTTGTTAACCCTTTAGGTGTTGCACAAGAGTTATTGGCAAATGGGGAGGAAATTTGAGAATTTAATTTTTTTGTCTAATTTTTCATTTTAACCAATTTTTTCCACTAACAAAGCAAGGGTTAACAGCCAAACAAGACGGTATCTTTATTGCCCTGACTCTGCCGTTTACAGAAACACCCAATATGTGGCCGTAAACTACTGTACGGCCACACAGCGGGGCGTAGAGTGAAAGGTGCGCCGTTTGGTTTTTGGAAGGCTGATTTTTATGGACTGGTTTATTTACACCATGTCCCATTTGAAGCCCCCTGATGCACCCCTAGAGGAGAAACTCCCTAAAAGTGACCCCATCTAAGAAACTACACCCCTCAAGGTATTCAAAACTGATTTTACATACGTCGTTAACCCTTTAGGTGTTGCACAAGAGTTATTGGCAAATGGCGATGAAATTTGAGAATTTCATTTTTTTGCCTAATTTTTCATTTTAACCCATTTTTTCCACTAACAAAGCAAGGGTTAACAGCCAAACAAGACTGTATCTTTATCTGCTGTTTACAGAAACACCCCATATGTGGCCGTAAACTACTGTACGGCCACACAGCGGGGCGTAGAGGGAAAGGTGCGCCGTTTGTTTTTTGGAGGGCTGATTTTTATGGACCGGTTTTTTGACACCAAGTCCCATTTGAAGCCCCCCTGATGCACCCCCAGATTATAAACTCCATAAAAGTGACCCCATCTAAGAAACTACACCCCTCAAGGTATTCAAAACGGATTTTACAAACTTTGTTAACCCTTTAGGTGTTGCACAAGATTTAATGGAAAATAGAGATACAATTTCAAAATTTCACTTTTTGGGCAGATTTTCAATTTTAATTTTTTTTTTCCAGTTACAAAGCAAGGGTTAACAGCCAAACAAAACTCATTATTTATGGCCCTGATTCTGTAGTTTACAGAAACACCCCATATGTGGTCGTAAACCGCTGTACGGGCACACGGCAGGGCGCAGAAGGAAAGGAATGCCATACGGTTTTTGGAAGGCAGGTTTTGCTGGACTGTTTTTTTTTACACCAGGTCCCATTTGAAGCCCCCCTGATGCACCCCTAGAGTAGAAACTCCAAAAAAGTGACCCCATTTTAGAAACTACGGGATAGGGTGGCAGTTTTGTTGGTACTAGTTTAGGGTACATATGATTTTTGGTTGCTCTATATTACACTTTTTGTGCGGCAAGGTAACAAGAAATAGCTTTTTTGGCAGCGTTTTTTATTTTTTTATTTACAACATTCATCTGACAGGTTAGATCATGTGGTAATTTTATAGAGCAGGTTGTCACGGACGCGGCGATACCTAATATGTATACTTTTTTTTTATTTATGTAAGTTTTACACAATGATTTCATTTTTGAAACAAAAAAAATGATGTTTTAGTGTTTCCATAGTCTAAGAGCCATAGTTTTTTCAGTTTTTGGGCGATTATCTTAAGTAGGGTCTCATTTTTTGCGGGATGAGATGACGGTTTGATTGGCACTATTTTGGGGTGCATATGACTTTTTGATCGCTTGCTATTACACTTTTTGTGACGTAAGATGACAAAAAATGGCTTTTTTTACACCGTTTTTATTTTTATTTTTTTACGGTGGTCACCTGAGGGGTTAGGTCATGTGATATTTTTATAGAGCCGGTCTATACGGACGCGGCGATACCTAATATGTATACTTTTTTTTATTTATGTAAGTTTTACACAATGATTTCATTTTTGAAACAAAAAAAATGATGTTTTAGTGTTTCCATAGTCTAAGAGCCATAGTTTTTTCAGTTTTTGGGCGATTATCTTAAGTAGGGTCTCATTTTTTGCGGGATGAGATGACGGTTTGATTGTTACAATTTTGGCGTACATGCGACTTTTTTGATCACTTTTATTACCTTTTTTTGGGAAGTAAGGTGGACAAAATTTCAATTTCATCATAGTTTTTTTATTTTTTATTTTTATGGCGTTCACCGTTCGGGTAAAGTAACATGACTGTTTTATAGATCAGGTCGTTACGGACGCGGCGATACCAAACATGTGTAGGGAATTTAATTTTTTAAATTTTTAATCAGTGATAAATGTGTTTTTTGATTTTTACCTTTTTTTCACTTTTTTTTTGACCCAGACCCACTTGGTTCTTGAAGATCCAGTGGGTCTGATGTCTGTATAATACAGTACAGTACAATATATATTGCACTGTACTATATTTTACTTACACTGAACAGATCTATGCTTTCAGCACAGATCTGTTCAGCACCATGGACAGCAGGACGCCTGAGAGGCGTCCTGTTGCCATGGGAACCTTCCCCGTCTGCTCAGTTATGGTCAGAACTGCGCAGACGGGGAAGGGTAAGGACGGGGCTCTGGGGGGGCTGTCTGGGGGCTCTCTCCCTCTCCATCGGGGGGCTGCAAAGGCACTGCAGCCCCCCGATCGGAGAGGGAGGGAGCTCCCTCTTACTGTTAACTTTTTCCATCGCATCACCGATGTCAGCCGTTTATACCAGGGTGCCAGCAATGTGCTGGCACCCTGGTATACCCACTGTACACCAACGATTACTCAATAGGAGGCGGGCGGGGGATCGCGATCCCGCCTGCCGCACCGCCCGCCTCCCGCACCGCCCCCACCGCCCGCAACACCCCCCCTGCACCTCCCACCGGGCTAAAATCATTCAGAGGTGCAGGGGGGGTGATAAATATATATTTTCGCCACACTAAAGTTTCTGATCGCCGCGGTCAGGGACCGCAGCGATCAGAAACTGCAGAAAGCGCAACAAACCGCAGGTCTGAATTGACCTGCGGTTTGTTGCGATCGCGGACATGGGGGGGGTCACGGGACCCCCCCCGCGCATTTAGCCGAGGTGCCTGCTCAATGATTTGAGCAGGCACCTTGTTCCGATCACAGCCGGCCGCACGGCAGTGATCGGAACAACACATGACGTACCGGTACGTCATGTGTCCTTAAGGACTCGGGAAACATGCCGTACCGATACGTCATGTGTCCTTAAGGGGTTAAACTAATAACACACAAAGAATTAAATGTTACCATGTTTTTATTAAACACACCATGTAAACATTCACAGTGCAGGTGGAAAAAGTATGTGAACCTCTAGACTAATGACATCTTCAAGAGCTAATTGGAGTGAGGTGTCCGCCAACTGGAGTCCAATCAATGAGATGAGATTGGAGGTGTTCGTTACAGCTGCCCTGCCCTATAAAAAACACATGCCAGTTCTGGGTTTGCTTTTCACAAGAAGCATTGCCTGATGTGAATGATGCCTCGCACAAAAGAGCTCTCAGAAGACCTAAGATTAAGAATTGTTGACTTGCATAAAGCTGGCAAGGGTTATAAAAGTATCTCCAAAAGCCTTGCTGTTCATCAGTCAATGGTAAGACAAATTGTCTATAAATGGAGAAAGTTCAGCAATTCTGCTACTCTCCATAGGAGTGGCCGTCCTGTAAAGATGACTGCAAGAGCACAGCGCAGACTGCTCAATGAGGTGAAGAAAAATCCTAGAGTGTCAGCTAAAGACTTACAAAAGTATCTGGTATATGCTAACATCCCTGTTAGCGAATCTACGATGCGTAAAACACTAAACAAGAATGGATTTCATGGGAGGATACCACAGAGGAAGCCACTGCTGTCCAAAATAAACATTGCTGCACGTTTACAGTTTGCACAAGAGCACCTGGATGTTCCACAGCAGTACTGGCAAAATATTCTGTGGACAGATGAAACCAAATTTCAGTTGTTTGGAAAGAAACACACAACACTATGTGTGGAGAAAAAGAGGCACAGCACACCAACATCAAAACCTCATCCCAACTGTGAAGTATGGTGGTGGGGGCATCATGGTTTGGGGCTGCTTTGCTGCATCAGGGCCTGGACGGATTGCTATCATCAAAGGAAAAATGAATTCCCAAGTTTATCAAGACATTTTGCAGGAGAACTTAAGGCCACCTGTCCACCAGCAGAAGCTCAACAGAAGATGGGTGTTGCAACAGGACAACGACCCAAAGCATAGAAGTAAATCAACAACAGAATGGCTTAAACAGAAAAAAATACGCCTTCTGGAGTGGCCCAGTCAGAGTCCTGACCTCAACCCGATTGAGATGCTGTGGCATGACCTCAAGAAAGCGATTCACACCAGACATCCCAAGAATATTGCTGAACTGAAACAGTTGTGTAAAGAGGAATGGTCAAGAATTACTCCTGACCGTTGTGCACGTCTGATCTGCAACTACAGGAAACGTTTGGTTGAAGTTATTGCTGCCAATAACCAGTTATTAAATCCAGTTATTTAATCCAAGGGTTCACATACTTTTTCCACCTGCACTGTGAATGTTTACATGGTGTGTTCAATAAAAACATGGTAACATTTAATTATTTGGGTGTTATTAGTTTAAGCAGACGGTGATTGTCTATTGTTGTGACTTAGATGAAGATCAGATCACATTTTATGACCAATTTGGGCAGAAATCCATATTGTTGTGGCAGGCCAAGGGTCAGCCACGTGATGATTGTTGCCTCGTGTTCAGGTGAATGACGTCTTAACAATATCATTCCATAGGGTTCACATACTTTCTCTTGCAGCTGTATATACATTTCTGACATCTAGGTATCCCCATTATTGTATTTTGGGCCCTGGATGTGGGTGTTTTGGCGTCAGTATTTTAATATGGAATCTGCATATACTAATGGGTTCACGATATAGATTCATGTGCCTCACTCATACTCACTTGTAGTGAGTCTGTTCCCAGTACATGTACCGGTATACCTACCTGCTGTTTCATAAATCGCTGAATTATTCCTGCTCAAATCCCAGTGTTTTGACTCTAACAACGGATCGTCCCTGGAGTGGGCGGTAGATATGGGGGCGGTGGTTTACTGTGGTAACCGCATGTTCAGCTCCGCTATTGGCCGTCCTGGGGATCGCTTCCGCCCCCGGTAGGAGTTTTCTATGTGATTTAATCAGTTGTTCTCGGCGCCCGCGTCATGACCATCCTAGCGCCGACGCTGCCGCCTCCATATGTGAGAAGAGCAGCATTGTTTGTTTGTTTGTCTGTATTGTTTGTCTATGCCCTGAGCACCTGATGAATTAATATAAAGAAACGCGTTGAGTGCTAAATGGGCGATACTTAGGCACATACAAATTGAAGCTGCTAGGTGTAGGGCGTTGTGCCGTCCCAGGCACATAGTTTCTATTAGGGTGACATTGCTAGGGGTAGTAAATAGGATGATTCAGAGGGGAAGTTTTAGCTTACACAGTGTGAGTGCAAGTCATTAACACTCAGATAGAACACTGCATATAGCATATCTGCCCTTTCCTATCCCCACACGTAGCTTTTGTCTCCCTAGTGCCCGGTCTTTATCTGTAGGAGCATCACATCACAAATACAGTAGTAGTGGTGGATGCCCTACAGCTGATAAGGACTTGGTACCTTGCAAGCCACACCTGTTGGCAGAGATATTCCCCCCTCACACCACGCAGCAAGTTATAGGGGGTGTATTCCTAAGGAGGATTTTCTGACTTAGATCTGGTGCCAATTTGTTGCATCTATAGCTGAGCAAGGGTTAGTCCTTATTGTGATTATCATTTTGTAATAGTGATTCACTCTCGTTCCAATATTTGAATGTGTATTAATAAAGTTTAATATACACACATACAAACGTTCTATTTATCAGTGAAAGTGCTGTTCTATCTCACCATTTATGAAATATTGCTACTCGCCGTGCATGATGGGCTCCGATATGTTCCTGACAGGAATATATTGGCAAAAGTCTCAGCTTTTAATATCTGCTTGTATGACTAGCTAGTATAGTCAGTGGCATATCTGTTTGGTGCATTTTTTTCTGTGATTTATATACGGTAACTATATTTTCATCCGCACAATGCTCCGTTTTGTGTAGTATGCCTTTGTGGTGCATGTGGACCGCACCGGCATGCTCCATTGTACGCATTTTTTACTGGGGATGGTCGTTTGCTGCAGTCCACATGCGGTGGGACTGCTCCCCCAATGAGAAACACACTACAGTGTTTGGGGTTTGAGCAGTTCCCTCATATTTGCCACTATATTTCTGTGATTTTGTTTTATATGTATTGAATGTGCCTTTATCTGGCATTTAAACATTCTTTTGCATCTGGTAACCTCCATCACACGGTCTGATATGGGTGTGGCTTACAGTCTTGCTTTATTCACATTGCACTAGTTGTCCTGCTATGCGGTTGTGTGGAAGCTTGGCTGTGAGCTGGATTTCATCACCTTCAGACCGTGTTCACACCATAGTTAGCATAGTGGTAGGACCCTTGCCATACTGAGAGACCGTGACGTGGTGCATGATGGGCTCCAATATGTTCCTGACTGGAATATATTGGCAAAAGTCTCAGCTTTTAATGTCTGCATGTATGACTAGCTAGTATAGTCAGTGGCATATCCGTTTGGTGCATTTTTTTCTGTGACTTTAACTACCTGAAAGGCTACAGTGGTGAGATTCCACAGGAGACCCACCTAAGGGGGCAGTTAGCACTGAAAAGACCGTGGTTGGGGTCTGCTTATCATGCAGTATATAGCAACCACGCTAGAGAAGTCTCGGTGCTTATATCTAAACTGCTCCTTTTTCAGTTACACTCAGTGCAGCTGGATATGTTATTATTTCTGCTGCAGTGCGGGGGACGGACTATGTAATCGTTGGACTCTATGTCATTCCCCCATTTCAGCGAGGTATACTAGATGATATCATGGATAAAGTGGCAACCCTACCGATTGCTCCCCTGATTATCTTGGGAGACTATAATGCTGTTCTAGACCCGATTGCTGATAGACTCTGCCCCTAGGCAACTCATAACAGATCGCTCAGTAACTGGGCAGAGGCCCACAGCCTAACAGAGGGATGGAGACACCTACAGCCTGTTGATGGCCAATATTCCTGCTATATGGCATAGTCTGTAACGTTATCTTGTATAGATCTTGTGTTTGTTAGTCGGGACCTGCTGCCATCATTAACCAAGGAGGAGTACCTTGCCATGGTGTATTGCAGACCATGTCCCTTTGCTTGTGATTCTTGCCCAACAGATTGCACCCCCAGATAGATAGTAGCACCTTAACTCTAAGTGGTTGGAGGTCCTGCCTGTCATCAGTGCATCACAGCAGTGTGTGACTAACTATTGGGTTTGTAACAAGGGGTCTTCAGACCCCGTTGTAGAGTGGGAGGCATTTAAGGTGGTGCTGTGGGGCATGCTTATACACACTATAGCTTTGCACACGAGAGGGCTTGGGGCTACCCGCACTCGACTGGAGGCAGAGCTAGCTGATAAGGAAGAGACATTTATACAAGACCCGAGTGACAATACACGCAGTGGATGGTTAGAGACTCAGCGACACCTAAATCTTCATTTGGTGAAACACACTCAGAAGAAACTCCTGATTCAAAAACAGGTATTTTTTTCAGCGGGGACAAGAACGGGAGGGCACTAACTTACTTAGCGAAAAGTGAATCACCGCAAACGGTGTTCTCGTGTATCACTAGTGCTGGGGGCATTCGAGTTAGTGAACCTAGGGAAATATGCAACCAGTTTGCCCGTTATCACTCTGATCTATACAAATCCAAGGTATCATGTACGAACAGTGACTTGCAGAATTTCCTGAGGGCTATTCCGCTCACACCGTTATCCCCATTGGATGGGAGTTATTTGGCCTCCCTGATTACCATCCAAGATCAAGATGGCAATCTTGAACATGGCAGTTGGGAAATCCGGGCCAGCTTCCCCCTGGAGTAGTATAAGTTAGATGTGGATGCGCAGAGTGCGCGGCTCCTTAAATTGTTTAAATACGCCTTTGAACGCAATAGTCTGCCACATCCTTCATGGAGTTAGTGAGTGAAACTAGTGGTTACAGAAGTATCACCGATATTTCAAGAAACAAAATTTACCAGGGACCCACAGAAGAATCGTGGGGAAATATCCTTTTCTAAAATTTAACTTTTATAAGATTTGCAATAAAATACAATACACCACAGGATGTAACAAATTGACAGACGTACATACATATAAGGGGTTCAACAATAGATACCCCAATGCTGGTGAGGCAGAAGGTAATGAATTGAACTGCTGCACCTGGATGGACGCCAGCAGTCTTACCTGACCAACCAAGTAGCTCAGATCAGCAGACGTATTGCCTGGGTCAGACGGAGTCTTGTGTAGGCGTGCAGTCAGGGAGGATGTTCTGTGCCCTATCTCACCCTAAATTTGGGGGAAGGGGTCTGCTCCCATACTGCCTGTCTACACAGAGCACTCGCCCTAGAAAGGGCGACCCCGTCAGGATACCTGTCCCTAGTTATGGACCTGATCGCTAACACTAAAATTACTATTAACTACAGACCTCCCGACGTGGCACGTTTCTGTCGTGTCGACTCCTCAGGGGAAAGCAAGTACATGTAGAAAAAAGACTCACTAGATACCGATTGTATCCGCAGGTAAAAATCTGATATTACTGTAGGGGAAAGCTTGGGATCTAGTGATCACCAGTCGATGTGGTTTACTATAAGTACAGTGACTGAGTCACACCACACAAAAACTAAAGTTTTAGATTTTAGAAAAACTGACTTTTCTAAAATAAGATTAGTGGTATACGAGTCCCTATCAGATTGGAACAGTGTCATTGGAGTCAAGGAGAAATGGGACTACTTAAAAGTGGCACTATTGATGGCAACAGAAAATTTCATTAGGCTTGTCAGGAAAGGAAGAGACCACTGTGGTACTCAGCAGAAGTGGCCAAAATCATTAAAAACAAAAAAATAGCATTTAGGAATTATAAAAAAAAAAAAAATCAAGGATGACAGGCAAATTTATAAGATTAGGCAGAGAGAGGCCAAACAAGTTATAAGAGCTTCTAAAGCACAGGCAGAAGAGAAATTAGCTTAGTCAGGGAAAAAAGGCAATAAGGCATTCTTCAGATACATAAATGAAAAAAGGAAACTAAAAAAAGGAATTACCAAATTAAAAACAAAAGAAGGAAGGTATATGGAAGAAGATAAAGAACTAGCTGACTGCCTCAATAAATACTTCTGTTCAGTTTTTAAAAAGGAAAAAGAAGACTAATGAATCTTTTGATGCATGTGTTTTTACAGAGGAAGAGGTTCTAAGTCAGCTGTCTAAAATTAATACAAATTAGTCACAGGGGCCTGATGGGATACACCTAAAGCTATTAAAAGAGCTCAGCGGTGAACTAGCAAAACCTTTAACAGATTTATTTAACCAATCACTGGCAACAGGAGTCGTCCCAGAAGATTGGAAATTAGTAAATGTTGTGCCCATTCACAAGAAAGGTAGTAAGGAGGAATCGCGCAACTATAGGCCAGTAAGCCTGACATCAATAGTGGGGAAATTAATGGAAACCATACTTAAGGAGAGGATTGTGGACCATCTAAAATCCCATGGATTGAAAGATGAAAAACAGCATGGGTTTACTTCAGGGAGATCATGTCAAACTAATCTTATAGATTTTTTTGATTGGGTGACTAAAATAATAGATGGCGGAGGTGCAGTAGACATCGCTTATCTAGACTTTAGTAAGGCTTTTGATACTGTCCCACATAGAAGGCTTATCAATAAATTAGAGTCTTTGGGCTTGGACTCCCATATTGTTGAATGGATTAGGCAGTGGCTGAGGGACAGACAACAGAGGGTTGTAGTCAATGGAGCATATTCAGACCATGGTATTGTTACCAGTGGGGTACCTCAGGGATCTGTTCTGGGACCCATATTGTTTAATATCTTTATCAGCGAAATTGCAGAAGGCCTCGATGGTAAGGTGTGTCTTTTTGCTGATGACACAAAGATTTGTAACAGGGTTGATGTTCCTGGAGGGATACACCAAATGGGAAAGTATTTAGGAAAACTAGAGGAATGGTCAAAAATCTGGCAACTAAAATTTAATGTTGATAAGTGCAAGATAATGCACCAAGGGCGTAAAAACCCAAAGAGCAGAATATAAAATCATTAATACAGTCCTAACCTCAGTATCTGAGGAAAGGGATTTAGGGGTCATTATTTCAGAAGACTCAAAGGTAGGCAGACAATGTCATAGAGCAGCAGGAAATGCTAGCAGAATGCTTGGGTGTATGGGGAGAAGCATTACCAGTAGAAAGAGGGAGGTGCTCATGCCGCTCTACAGAGCACTAGTGAGACCTCATTTGGAGTATTGTGCTCAGTACTGGAGACCATATCTCCAGAAGGATATTGATACTTTGGAGAGAGTTCAGAGAAGAGCTACTAAACTGGTACATGGATTGCAGGATAAAACTTACCAGGAAAGATTAAAGGACCTTAAGGGTCCATTCACACGTCCGTTGTTTCTTTCCTGATCTGTTCCGTTTTTTGCTGAACAGATCTGGACCCATTCATTTTCAATGGGTCAGATCAGGAAACAAACAACGGACGTGTTAATGGACCCTAACATGTATAGCTTGGAAGAAAGACGAGACAAAGGGGATATGATAGAAACTTTTAAACACATAAAGGGACTCAACAAGGTAAAAGAGGAGAGAATATTTAAAAGAAGAAAAACTGCTACAAGAGGACATAGTTTTAAATTAGAGGAGCAAAGGTTTAAAAGTAATATCAGGTAGTATTACTTTACTGTGAGAGTAGTGGATGCATGGAATAGCCTTCCTGCAGAAGTGGCAGCTACAAATACAGTGACGAAATTTAAGCATGCATGGGATAGGCATAAGGCCATCCTTCATATAAGATAGGGCCAGGGGCTATTCATAGTATTCAGTATATTGGGCAGACTAGATGGGCCAAATGGTTCTTATCTGCCGACACATTCTATGTTTCTATGTCTCGGAGGTATTTGTGGCGCACAGCTTCCTGGCATACATAGAGTGGCGGTAGCCATAGACGGTATCCATGGGTTCACCCCGATGGGGACAGTCGGCCCTTATGTGTCCAGGCTTGTGACACCGCCAGCAGAACACCGGGGCTGGGTCTGCAGGGGGTACGTCCCGGGCGGGTTTGGCTGGCACCAGGCGCCGGGTCTGGAGTGGAGATTTCTGGGGTTTGACTGGCACCCTCCCAAAAGAACCCCCCTGCAGATTTCTGGTGGCCTCGTAGCGCACCACCAGGTCAACCATCTCTGGCCAATCCAGTGCAGGAGAGGGTACGGCAAAGCCCTCCAGAATAGATCAGCCAACAGACGGTCCAGCATAGCAGTGGGAGTCAGTATGTCAGGCTGTAGCCATTTTTGCAACCGGTGTAGCAGGTCATAATATTGTGGTCTGGCGGGTTCAGCCGAGTTAAATTCCCACTGATGCACCCGCTGGGCCCGGATCAATACATTCACCCCAGTCTCGCCAGGATCTCACCTTTTATGGTCGGGTAGTCGGAGATAAAAAAAAAACACTTGCTGGAGTCCAGACGCCAGGAACGGAGAGACGACCTAAGCCCACTGGTCTCGGGGTAACTTCTCCCTCACTGCCACCTTTTCAAACAACTACTATAATTGGGTTAAGAACTGTCCAATGCATTATTAAAAACTGGAAGGATAGTGGGGACCCATCGTATTTGAGGAAAAATTGTGGCCGTAAAAAAATCCTGAATGATAGTGATCGGCAATCACTTAAACGTTTGGTGAAATCAAATCGAAGAAAAACAACAGTAGAACTCAGGGCTATGTTTAATAGTGAAAGTAAGAGCATTTCCACATGCACATTGCGACAGGAACTCAAGGGATTGGGACTGAACAGCTGTGTAGCCATAAGAAAACCACTAATCAGTGAGGCAAACCAGAAAAAAAGAGCAGACTCTACCATCATCAATGCAAGATATTGGTGAAGAATGAATGCAACACTGGATGGAAATAAATCTTGTAACATTGCAGAAGCTTATCGAAACAATGCCACAGCGAATGCATGCCGTAATCAAAGCTAAAGGCGGTCCAACAAAATATTTTTGGTGGCGACTTTTTTGGCCGGGCAGTGTACCTTATCCAACTCTACCAATATGGTATCTTCCGTACTTTTGAAAGTCTCCAGCGAGATTACAACCTACACCGCACGAATTTCTATCAGTACCTTCAGTTGAGACACGCCTATGAGACACAGTTTAACACTTTGCCCCTACAGTTGAAATGTGACCCCCTCGAATCTATCGCTAGACGCGTTCGACCATGCAAGCCAATCTCTTCTTTCTATAGGGAGATATTGGCTATTCAGGACTCGCCACTCCGACGATCATTTGAGTGATAGAGATGTGGATATCATTCTTCAGTAGAGCTCACCCAAGATGGCACCTATATCCTCCTGTAGAGGACAACGCCTTATTTACTCAAGTTGGGAACAAAGCTTACGTCTATCTAAGAGGACCCTCCTCCTTTTGTTGTCATATATGACATATGCTGTACTGGTGTTAGTGAGAAGCCAATACAAGATGGCGCTGGCACACAGATGTTTACATTAGTTCACATACCAAAGTATGTAAGATAGTGCACAATGCGCAGATGCTAAGTGTTCTCTCTTTTCTTTTTAGCCAATGAAGCAATGGCATGAACCTCAGTAGGGGAACGCCCTCTCTGAAGTTGTATAAACCGCTTAACTTACTGTAGTAAAGAGAGAGATAGTCTTTGACCCACCTGTGTGTCAGTGTCTGTCTCTACCACGCGTGGATATTAAACCCTTGGGGTACCCTGATTTGGAGCACCTGAGTGTATCTTAAATGCTTTAATTGGAGCAGCGTCAACATGAGCTTTGGTGTGTGGATATACCTGACCTAAAAGTGTCTCATCTGAAGGAGCTGAGCTCTGTGTGGAGATCTATGGTGATTAGTGCTCGGGACCAGCTCATTCAGATTAAGTGGTTACATATTGTGTATCTGACCCCAGTGCGGCTGTTCCACATGCGTGGACTACCGGATCCCTCATGTACGAGATGAGGGGAGTTGAGAGGTTTGACTATGTGCTTGTCCTTCCATGCAGCGGCACTGGGGTTGGATCTGCACTTTTATAAATACAAAGCTGGGGCTCTGCTCTCCTATAGTATGTTTACTTGGCCTTGTGATGGACCTGGTCCCCGCCAGACAACTGCTCCGTCTGCTATTGTTTTATGGGAAGAAGACTATTCTACTTAAATAAAAGCAACCAAAGGTCCCTACTCTTGAACAATGGGTACACCTGATAAATGCAGAGCTACAAATGTATGTTAACATATGCTGCTAGAGGAGCAGATCGTTTCGAGAAGAGGATTTGACTCCATGCGCAAAACACTGTTTGGGTATAGACTTGGGTAGAACTATGGGGTGCTCAGGTGTGTGTGTGTGTAAGTGTGAATGTAGTCTGGTGATTGCTCAATATCTATTGTATTGTATGCAATCACAATTGATAAATAAGTACTATTAAAAAAAAGAAAAACAGGACGCGGAAATCATTTTTAATACTGTTTAATACTGCTTATCTGAACAAACCCTAACTCTTGCTAGGTGTATGACCGCCTTTACTCTGTGGCTGCTGTGTTTTTTCTTCTCTTTTAGATATACTGAGGGGCTTTATTGCTTTGGTGTCAGTGTGGATTATGGAATGGTCTGCTGTGTGACAGGCAGAGAAAGCCTCTGCTAGTTGCCAGTGTACATACGGATCATATACTGGCTTCACCTTTCTCCTCACCTGACTGCTCTGATGTCTCCTTATCACTTTTATTAACTGTAGCTCCAAGGGAGGGAATTTAACCTTTACACTACCTTCCTGAAGAGATTACTGTTAGGGCTCATTCAGATGGCCGTATGTTGCTTTCCGCAGACCCATTCACTTATATGGGGCCCTTTTCTTCCGTTCCACGGCTCAGCAACATAAATAAAACATGTCCTTTACTTGTCAGTGAAAATCAGGACGTGCCCCATTGAAGTGTATGGGTCCACAAAAATGCAATCGTTTTTTTTTTTAGGGCATGCTGAAAAAAACTGATCTGCATTTTTGCAGAAAGCATATGGCAGTCTGAATGAGCAGTTACAATTACTGTACATAGGTAGTGTGAAGGTTTAATCTCCTGACATAGTTACAATAAACAAAAGTAGATAAGTAGACACCAAAGTGAAATAACAGAATCATTAGCAATCTCTGTGCCAGCCCTCTCCATCCTGATGCCCTAGGCAAGTGCTCTTATGTACCTTCTTGGAAATATAGTCCAGCTATTGAGCTGTGTCTGTGTGCCTCGGAAGAGTGTTCACCTTGTACACAATTCACTGACGTGTTTTCTAATGACACACCATCACCACAGCAGCGTCTGGTCCCTCAATCCTACACTTTAGCTATGTGTTTTCCAACTCCTGCGCCCATAACGTCCAACGAACATAACTGTACTCCCATTGAGGTAAGACAGGACTAACCATTATGTCCAAATGTATAAAGGGATTAAAAAGCCTTGTAGTAACTTATTGAGATAGTATAGATTTCTGGGTACATGTGTGCCATAAAAATTAAGATAAATTTTTTGCTGAAGCTGCCACTTCCCCTTCATGCCCTTGGAACGCCCCCTTTCAGAAAAGTGGCAAGGGTGGCATAAAAACGCGTTGTGACTTTTTTCAAAAGTGGCATTTACAAACCGGATTCCAAAAAAGTTGGGACACTAAACAAATTGTGAATAAAAACTGAATGCAATGATGTGGAGATGGCAAATGTCAATATTTTATTTGTAATAGAACGTAGATGACAGATCAAATGTTTAATCCGAGTAAATGTATCATTTTAAAGGAAAAATACGTTGATTCAAATTTTCACGGTGTCAACAAATCCCAAAAAAGTTGGGACAAGTAGCAATAAGAGGCTGGAAAAAGTAAATTTGAGCATAACGAAGAGCTGGAAGACCAATTAACACTAATTAGGTCAATTGGCAACATGATTGGGTATGAAAAGAGCTTCTCAGAGTGGCAGTGTCTCTCAGAAGCCAAGATGGGTAGAGGATCACCAATTCCCACAATGTTGCGCAGAAAGATAGTGGAGCAATATCAGAAAGGTGTTACCCAGCGAAAAATTGCAAAGACTTTGCATCTATCATCATCAACTGTGCATAACATCATCCGAAGATTCAGAGAATCTGGAACAATCTCTGTGCGTAAGGGTCAAGGCCGTAAAACCATACTGGATGCCCGGGATCTCCGGGCCCTTAAACGACACTGCACCACAAACAGGAATGCTACTGTAAAGGAAATCACAGAATGGGCTCAGGAATACTTCCAGAAACCATTGTCAGTGAACACAATCCACCGTGCCATCTGCCGCTGCCAGCTGAAACTCTACAGAGCAAAGAAGAAGCCATTTCTAAGCAAGATCCACAAGCTCAGGCGTTTTCACTGGGCCAGGGATCATTTAAAATGGAGTGTGGCAAAATGGAAGACTGTTCTGTGGTCAGACGAGTCACGATTCGAAGTTCTTTTTGGAAATCTGGGACGCCATGTCATCCGGACCAAAGAGGACAAGGACAACCCAAGTTGTTATTAACGCTCAGTTCAGAAGCCTGCATCTCTGATGGTATGGGGTTGCATGAGTGCATGTGGCATGGGCAGCTTGCATGTCTGGAAAAGCACCATCAATGCAGAAAAATATGATCAGGTTCTAGAACAACATATGCTCCCATCCAGACGTCATCTCTTTCAGGGAAGACCCTGCATTTTTCAACAAGATAATGCCAGACCACATTCTGCATCAATCACAACATCATGGCTGCGTAGGAGAAGGATCCAGGTACTGAAATGGCCAGTCTGCAGTCCAGATCTTTCACCTATAGAGAACATTTGGCGCATCATAAAGAGGAAGGTGCAACAAAGAAGGCCCAAGACGATTGAACAGTTAGAGGCCTGTATTAGACAAGAATGGGAGAGCATTCCTATTTCTAAACTTGAGAAACTGGTCTCCTCGGTCCCCAGACGTCTGTTGAGTGTTGTAAGAAGGGGAGATGCCACACAGTGGTGAAAATGGCCTTGTCCCAACTTTTTTGGGATTTGTTGACACCATGAAATTCTGATTCAACATATTTTTCCCTTAAAATGGTACATTTTCTCAGTTTAAACTTTTGTTCCGTGATTTATGTTCTATTCTGAATAAAATATTAGAAGTTGGCACCTCCACATCATTGCTTTCAGTTTTTATTCACGATTTGTATAGTGTCCCAACTTTTTTGGAATCCGGTTTGTAAAAAGTCACAAACAGTTTCAAACTTTTTAATGTCACTTTTCTGGCACAAACTAAATGAGAAATGTCCCCATATGGGATCTGCCACATTCTACCTGATCATAAAGTGAAAACTAAGAAAAGAGCCACATCTCAGTTTATTAAAAAGTTGTGAATCAAACTGTTATGTGCTAAGCTTCAGAAACTAATATCACTAGAAATAAATCACAGAGATCCTCAATTACCTCAAGGAAAAGGTCTCATTTGTTTCCAGAACAAAAACTGGGAATAGTTACATCCACATCTTTCTGAAGGCTACATGCCTGTCTGTGGCAGAGGTTACGGCAAGAGCCTCCATCACATATTCTGGCAAAAATACAGGATGAAATACCGCTTCATGCAAAATGTCTTCACTCATGCAGGAACTCAATGGACCTATTACAGTGAATGGGATTCAGTGGGTCCCTGGTGTCCAGCATATACTGGATCTGGAGATTCCAGTATGTTGCTGGAAAACTTAGGCGCAAGAGTGCATCTAGTCTTAAATAAATTGTTAAAAATGTTACACAATATTTTGGGGTTATTGAGGCACTGGGAATACACATTAAAGGGGTTTTCTAAGATTCTGATATTGATGGCCTATCCTCAAGATAGACGCAGGTCCCATACCCATTACTTCTGCCGATCAGCTGTTTAAAGAGAGTTTGGTGCTCAATTAAGTGCTACTGCCTCTTCCTAGGCCAGTGACATCATATTCAAGGGACTCTGTCACCTGGATTTTGCCTATAGAGCTGAGGACATGTGCTGCTAGATTGCCACTCTGACTTTATGACGTCGCGGAGCAAGGAAGAGATTCGGAGGATGCAGGTGGTGCTGGGGTCCTTCACAGTGGGCGTAGCTGAGCTCCAGAAACGTTAGTAACAGCCTCTTGGGCACCTTACTTGCCTCATTTACATATATATAATTGTTTTTTGACACAATAAAATCTAAGAGCTATGGGGAATGGATATTGCGGATGTGCTAGCAGCACGTGTCCACAGCTCTATAGGCAAAATCCAGGTGACAGAATCCCCTTCATTGGTCACATGGTGTAGGAACAGCTTAGTCCCATTTAAGTGAATTACCAATACCAAGCACAAGTGCCAACAGCGGGGATGCTGAGCCTCAGAGATCTGATTCTGATGACCTATCCAGAAGATCATCAATATTTTAATCTCGGAAATCCCCTTTAAAGATCTATCAATCAGCAACAAGCAAAAAGTGTCATTTCAGAATTCTCTCAAGCTTAAAAACTCAAAGAGGGTCATTAAAATGCTTTCTCCTCTCTGACAAGAGCTATGACATCATTCATGATGCCAAAAAGAAAATGTTGGCAGGTTGGTTTATACAATGTTTTGATAATCCAAGACTTTTGACCTTTGGAGACGTCCAATCCCTGTGTCATAGTACTTAATGCATTTCCACTTGAAGCATTTTTCACCAGTTCTTTAACTCTAAACACATTTCTGTTGTGGTCAAGGGCTGCGAGTTGTGTTCGTGCTACCATAGAGTCCAGGAAGAAATGTAACGTCTTTGGACGATATTTAAGGCAAGTGGTATGGTAGATCTCTAACTCTCCAGTGTGACAGAGGAAGGAGAGATGTTTTAAGTCCTTTAATAGACTGGTATTTTCAACTATTTTTTTGAGTTGTTCGTGGGCGGCCGAATCTTTTTCCAACCAGTTTGCACTATTCACCACTTCTTCTGGGAGAGGTGGATGATGACACGCTTTACAGTCACTATCACCACCCCACTCATGAACATTGGTGACATGCTGAAGAACCGATTTCCATTTTTCAATTAATATATCAGGGTTTTTACAACAAGTGCAAGAACTCCACCAAATATGGTTCCTGATTGCTTCCACCCATTCATATAAGATTTCACAGTCCTTATGTTTGGCTGCCATTAAAACTTCATTGCCAATTGATTTGGATAGGTGCCACAGATCTAACTGATGAATGATACCAGGATAATGGTCCTTCAGAAGTTCCTGAATAGCAACACTTCTGTCAGTAACAATCATCTTCACTTCAGCATTCAGAGTTTGGAGCTCACCCATAGACTTCTGAAATCCTATTTTTTCAAGCCCCTCCAATGTCACTTGTGGAATAACTGGCTGTACTGAAAATGAACAAATTTTCTTGCTGGCCACATCCATCATGGAGTATATAGAGAACCTGGCAGAAAATCTGGGATTGTCCAATTGCTGATCTCCTGCCAAGCAAAGTGGTCTTTCCTGGACACTTTGTATGACTGCTTTTTGTTCCTCCTTCCAGTGATGATTAATGGTAGGAAACAGGTACATAGACTGAGTTTTATAATAGGTAGTTTTGTCTATTGATTTTAAATTCAGCAATTTAAACATATGTTGGGATTTTAGAAAACTTGAACCGCTAAATAGCACTGCGGCAGATAACAGAACATTTCCCATTGGTTGATATCCATGTCTTGGCTGGCTTTCCCATAGTAACCTTGTATGACCAGATCTGCAACGAACTTGTATAGACAAATAGGATCCAATGGTTTCTTTTCTGTATTGTGTAAGTGGTGACATACACTTTGTTTCTGACCTACACGGGATCATCATTATCAGCTTTTTCAGACAGGATTCAAAAACAATATACTTTTCTTCTTCAACAGGATTCTCCACTGGTGAATCCAAGTCCTGGAACACAGGTTTTATGTCGTCTTCATCTTCTGCATCACTTGGAAGTAAGAATGATTCATCTTCATCCTCACTCATTTCATTGATATAGAACGAGGAGTCATTTAGATCCTCTAGTTCATCATCAGTCTGTATGGCAGATGTTTCCCAAGAAGTTGGATTTCTCCAACCTGGAGCAAATGGATCACTTGGAATGGGTGAAGTCCTTTCAATTTTCGGATTCTGTGGTACAAAATTAGTGATATTTGGTATGGAGCAAGAAATTGGGAATTGATCCTCTTCTGTTTTTATATTGGGTTCTAGCTTCATTGTATTAATGTCAAAATGTGGTAATGTACAGGTACTGTTAAAAGCTCCTGAGGATAGAACTGCTTGTCCTGCAGAAGACTCATTTTCTTCTTTGATATGGATTTCTGAAGTAGGGCGTTGATGTACATCCATTTCACAATCTGAAGAGATTTCCACTTTAACAAAATCTAAATCAACAGTTTTCAAAACTTCAGATATATCATCACCACAGTCACTTGGCCTGGAAGGACTGCAGTCACTAACTCCCATGTATTCTGGGTTGGCAAGAGATTCAGTTGAGTTTCTTCCACTGTCCTTAAGTGGCCCTCTTGGAGGTATTAATTTGCACATAATTTTACGATGTTTTTTATATATTTTAGTTTGTGTGTGTACATTTCTTTTCCAACGCATTGGGTCAGTGGCAACGGAGCAACTTTTTTTATTTATGAAGTAATCCGTGTTGACACCTATGTCAACCATTAAAGGCTTCTGAATCTGACAAGATGGCTGAACCAATGGGGTGCTGCTTGATATAAAATAAAGATTACCTGTATTAGAGGTTTGGCTCATACAATTGCTAGGTAATACACAGGACGCAGCACTGTTCTCCAAGAAAACAATATCTTCCTCCAGCTTTCTTTTCTTTGATGGCGGCTGACAACCAGGGATTACAGATTGTGAAGAAGATGTTTTAAGTGGAATATGGACAACAGATAGAGAGTTTTTTTTTTGTAGCAAACCAGATGTTGGTGGCTTCTGTGTCACAGAGGACACTGTTCCAGAAACTGGAAGAACTGTCATGGAGCACGGCTGTGTTGCACTAACAACAGACAAAGGAATACTGATCGGTGGAGCAGTCTGAGATTTGTTGGAAGAGTCAGACCTCGATGCACAATTTTTTCCAGTTGATGTTGAAGATAAGGATATTAGTGGACAAGCAGTTGTGGTGGTCCTTGAGCATGTAGCTTCTGGTCTGAGCTGGGTATTCAAAGGCAAGTTGGAATTTGAGAGAAAAGAAGAGGGCGTTTTTTCCAGAATCGTGACAGGGGCTAAAGTACTTTGCTGTAACTTAGCAGTGGGTAGCGGTACAAGTTCACCGCCATGGGATGATACTGTAAATTTTGAAATAGCAGATGGAGCACACGATGATAAGGACACTGGTACTTCCAAAATGGATGAGGTAGAAGGTCTTGATATAGATGGCTGCTGACTTACACCAGATAAGGCAGAATGTATTTTCGTGTCCTCACGTGTAGTGGTTGCAGATGGTTGAACAGTTAGTGATGATGAGCTGTTTGAATTAGACTGTTCACTAGTTCTGCATGCTTGAGGAAATAAAGGAATTAAAGTCACTTGCCTGATGGTGATTTCTGAGGATGGTTTAGAAGGAACTGGAACCGGAATCCAACGTGTGCGTATTTTACCAGAGCTGAATGTTTTCTGAATAACACCAGGTGTTTTTGTAATAAAAATAGTAGGAACAGCATCCTTCCTTAAAAGTTTCCGATCACGGTCATAGTAGTAACTGTCATTTGAGAAATGCAATGAACACATTCTGTATGTGTCATATACTTTTCCTAGATATACCTTTTCAACCATTTTGTCAAGGTCGGTACCATATTGTCCAGTCTGATACAGCCAAAGTTTGATTTTTTCAGGTTCCTTTGGAAAACCATGAAGCATTACAGCACGATCACCTTTCTTCCATTTGTAAATACAACCACGTACAACACAGCTCGGCATAATGACCCTACATTAAAAATAAATAAATAAAAAATTACTTATAAACGTTTGTAGTGCATTATATGTTTATTTGCTTAAAGGTGTTTTCAGGGGTTTCATTATATTTTAAAAAAAAATCATTTTGCTCCAATGCTGCTGTTCTGCCTCTGCTCTGGTTCCATCTCCCGTCCACTTCCAGGAAATGTCTTGCACTGCTTGCTCAGGCAATCACTGGATGTAGCGGTGACATGACTCCAATACACTAAACATGCGGTCCAATCCATTTTCTACAAGTTGAGCATGAAGCTAGGAAGTGGAGAACTGGCCAACAGCAGCTGCAAAATCATGTATATCTTATTACATCTAAATATTTAGCATTTAGGCCCCTTTTCACACGGCAGAGTATTCCGCACGGGTGCAATGCGTGAGGTGAACGCATTGCACCCGCACTGAATCTGGACTCATTCACGTCAATAGGGCTGTACAGATGAGCGGTGATTTTCACGCATCACTTGTGCGTTGAGTGAAAATCGCAGCATGTTCTATATTCTGCGTTTTTCACGCAACGCAGGCCCCATAGAAATGGGTTATTTATTTTTTGTGAAAATCACAAGCCTCCGCAAGCAAGAGTGGATGCGGTGCGATTTTCACGAATGGTTGCTAGAAGATGATGTTAGTAAATTGATTAAAGAGGACCTTTCACTAATATAGAAACTAAAAACTAACTATACCTGTGGGCAGAGCGGCGCCCAGGGGTCCCCCTGCACTTACTAGTATGCCTGGGCGCCGCTCCGTTCGCCCGGTATATGCTCCGGTGTCTCAGCTCCGTCTGTTGTATTGGACTGATTTTTTTGTAGGAGGCGTGTCCCTTGCTGCAGTGCTGGCCAATCGCAGCGCACAGCTCATAGCCTGGCTATGAGCTGTGCACTGCGATTGGCCAGCACTGCAGCAAGGGACACGCCTCCTACAAAAAAATCAGTCCAATACAACAGACGGAGCTGAGACACCGGAGCCTATACCGGGCGAACGGAGCGGCGCCCAGGCATACTAGTAAGTGCAGGGGAACCCCTGGGCGCCGCTCTGCCCACAGGTATAGTTAGTTTTTAGTTTCTATATTAGTGAAAGGTCCTCTTTAAAGTCAATTTACTGTATTATTTTCTCTTATAACATGATTATAAAGGAAAATAATAGCATTCTTGATACAGAATGCTTAGTAAAATGTTGCTTAAGGGATTAAAAAATAATAAAAATTAACTCACCTCATCCATTTGAACGCGCAGCTGGCATCGTCTTCTTTGAGGACCTGCAAAAGGATCTTTGATGACGTAATCGTGCTTACCACGTCGTGAGCGTGGTGACGTCAGCACAGGTCCTGCTGAATGAAGATAGAAGGACCTTCTATCTTCATTCAGCAGGACCTGCGCTGACGTCACCGCGCTCACCACGTGGTAAGGGCGATTACGTCAAAGGTCCTTTTGCAGGTCCTCAAAGAAGAAGAAAGAAGACGATGTCGGCTGCGCGTTCAAATGGATGAGGTGAGTTAATTTTTATTATTTTTTAATCCCTTAAGCAACATTTTACTAAGCATTCTGTATTAAGAATGCTATTATTTTCCCTTATAACCATGATGGCACTGGGGGAGTGGAGAGAGCTGATGGCACTGGGGGAGTGGATAAAGCTGATGGCACTGGGGGAGTGGAGAGAGCTGATGGCACTGGGGGAGTGGAGAGAGCTGATGGCACTGGGGGAGTGGAGAGAGCTGATGGCACTGGGGGAGTGGAGAGAGCTGATGGCACTGGGGGAGTGGAGAGAGCTGATGGCACTGGGGGAGTGGAGAGAGCTGATGGCACTGGGGAAGGAGAGCTGAAGGCACTGGGGTGGAGGAGAGCTGAAGGCACTGGAGGAACGGAGCTGATGGCACAGGGGGGGAAGCTGATGGCACTGGGGGATAGTAGAGCTGATGGCACTGGGGGGGAACGGAGCTGATCCCATTGTGGGGAACTGAAGCACTTGGGCTGATCACACAGGGGAAAACAAAGGGTGTTGGGGACTGATGGCAGGGGTCTGATGAGTTTTTATGAAGGAAAACAGTCAATTAAATATTTTTTTCTTATTAGAGTACTCGATTATTTTGCTGCAGCACTAGTATCACTGTGAACAAAAACGCCCGTACTATTAAAATATAAAAATAATTTTCCAATACAGTGAATGGCATAATGGAAAAAAGGGTGCAAGCACGACCACCGCTGGGGGAGTGGAGAGCTGAAGGCACTGGGGGAGTGGAGAGCTGAAGGCACTGGGGGAGTGGAGAGCTGAAGGCACTGGGGGAGTGGAGAGCTGAAGGCACTGGGGGAGTGGAGAGCTGAAGGCACTGGGGGAGTGGAGAGCTGATGGCACTGGGGGAGTGGAGAGCTGATGGCACTGGGGGAGTGGAGAGCTGATGGCACTGGGGGAGTGGAGAGCTGAAGGCACTGGGGGAGTGGAGAGCTGAAGGCACTGGGGGAGTGGAGAGCTGAAGGCACTGGGGGAGTGGAGAGCTGAAGGCACTGGGGGAGTGGAGAGCTGAAGGCACTGGGGGAGTGGAGAGCTGAGGGCACTGGGGGAGTGGAGAGCTGAGGGCACTGGGGGAGTGGAGAGCTGAGGGCACTGGGGGAGTGGAAAGCTGAGGGCACTGGGGGAGTGGAAAGCTGAGGGCACTGGGGGAGTGGAAAGCTGAGGGCACTGGGGGAGTGGAAAGCTGAGGGCACTGGGGGAGTGGAGAGCTGAGGGCACTGGGGGAGTGGAGAGCTGAGGGCACTGGGGGAGTGGAGAGCTGAGGGCACTGGGGGAGTGGAGAGCTGAGGGCACTGGGGGAGTGGAGAGCTGAGGGCACTGGGGGAGTGGAGAGCTGAGGGCACTGGGGGAGTGGAGAGCTGAGGGCACTGGGGTGGGAGGAAGCTGAAGGCACTGGGGGAGTGGAGCTGAAGGCACTGGGGGTGGAGGAGAGCTGAAGGCACTGGAGGAACGGAGTTGATGGCACTGAGGAATAGTAGAGCCGATGGCACTGGGGGGAAAGGAGCTGATGGCATTGGGTGGAACTGAAGCACTTGGGCTGATCACACAGGGGGGAACAAAGGGTGTTGGGGACTGATGGCAGGGGGTCTAATGAGTTTTTATGAAGGAAAACAGTCAATTAAATATTTATTTCTTATTAGAGTACTCGATTATTCATAAAAATAATCGGTAGAATTCTCGATAATCGTTTGCTGCAGCACTAGTATCACTGTGACCGAAAACGCCCGTACTATTAAAATATAAAAATAATTTTCCAATACAGCGAATGGCATAATGGGAAAAAAAGGGTGCAAGCACGACCACCGCTGCTGGATTTCAGTGTGTTTGTAAACATGGAGACGAGCAGTGTATAATGTGATGGAAAAATTAATCCAGCCAGCCAAGGAAGCAATACGGATAATAACAATACATTAGTAAGATGTCTTGTATTAACCTTGTCTACATAAAAAATGCTATTTGCTGAAGTGAGACAACCCCTTTAACGTTAGGTGGAATTGTGAATAGAGTACAAATCTAGAGATACATGATCCAATCCACTCCATAACATGGTCCTTCCATCAACGTTGTGTCCTTTGCGTTCCTCTTGTGTTTTTCGGTCCAGAGGGTTTCAGAGCGCATTACCACCTTACTGATTTAAATGGGAAGTCTGAATTCCTTCCAAAGTCATGGCACATGTGCACTTTACAGAGGACCAATAGCTAGGACTAGAGGGAAGGATTCCAGTACTGCCTACTGACCACCCATGCAAATCAGTAAGGTGGTGACATGCTCTGAAACTCTCCTGATCAAAATACAGAAAAGGAAGGCAGTGGACGTGATGGCAGTAGAACAGGACCATATTTTGGAGTGGAAGGGGTCATGGGACTAGAGGAAACATCAAAGCAGTGAGCAATACAATTACAACTAAGTAAATTGCTGAGAAAGATGAGGCTTTATTAATTTTTCTACCTCTCCACTGAAGACTAGCCAATAAAAAAAACCTCTTGAACCAAAACATGCAGTCCATGACTGAGGCCAACCTGGGTCCAAAGGATAAACAAGGATCCCCACAGACTTGGCACAATGACAAGGATTTTGCTGGTTTCATCCAACTTAGGCTACATGCACACGACCGTTGTTTTGGTCCGCATGCGAGCCGCATTTTTTGCAGCTCAGATGCGGACCCATTCACTTCAATGGGGCAGCAAAAGATGCGAACAGCTCGCTGTGTGCTGTCCGCATCGGTTGCTCCATTCTGTGGCCCTGCTCGTGGGCGGCATCAGGAGGCCAAGCCTGTTCTGGGCAGGGGCAACAGGTCAAGCCCAGGGGCAGGAGGCCTAGGAAAGCTCAGAGGCAGCAGACTGTTTAATGGTAGAAATACACAATGTGGTCATGGAATGCTCTAAATATTGGTGGCAAGAAGAGGTTAAAGGGAATCAGCCTGTTTTCTGCTGCCCTAACCTAAAGGCAGCATAAACTAGCAACACATACCCCTGGCAAAAGCCTGGGTCATTCCTTTACAGGTCTCTTCTCAAGACTAAATGATTTTAATTCTCTCAGTCTTTTTCCTCACAATATTTACAGACAATGGCTGTGGAACCACTGTGCCAAACAACGGATTTGGCTTAAGGCTAAACCTAAGGGTATTATTTGGGTGGCTCCCTGGTTTTCACCCTTTAACGACTATACTGGGCCTTTGGTCTTCACAGCCGTTAACGCTCTAGGCCGCTACCTCTTGGAATAGTCTCTGTGTGGTTGGCTGCTGACCCACAGGGGTAAAAGACACCAGTGCATGGCACAGAGGGATCAGGCAAACTAGTAGTCAATAACAGGTCAAGGTTAGGGCGGGCAAAGTTTGTTTAAATCCATTTAACAGTCCAGACCAGGTGGTACGGATCAGGAAGGTAAACAGGCAAGGGTCAGCTCAGGTGACAGAGATTCAGAATCCAGGAATCGGTACACAGGCAAACTGTTTATCGCCCCTTTGCAGGACCTAAGCAAGATAGAGGAACCTATTGCTCAGGCACAATTTCACAAGGAAAGGTGCCTTAAGTAAGCACAGAAGTACAGCTATTGGCTGGTGCAGATTGTGAACATGTATGCTTGCCCTTTAACCTTTTTAGCCCCAGAGTTTCTGCATTTCTTTTTTTAAATTCCTACCTTCCCGGATCTATAACGTTTTTATTTTTATGTTCACAAGTTCTATTTTCTAAAGTCACCATTTAATATTGCATACAATGTAAGGAAAAGCTAGAAAAAATCCAAATAGGGTGTAATTGGAAAAAAAAACATCAATTCTGCCACAGCTTTATGGGTTTCATTTTTACAGCATTCCCTGTGCGGAAAAAGTGACCCGTTACCTTAATTCTCCGGGTCATTACAATCACAATGATACCCCATTTATATACTTTATATTGTGTTTTAATTCTGAAAAAAATAAACAGGAACAAAAAAACTTTTTTTTCTTTCCATTGACATATTCTGAATCCCATAACTTTTTTGATAGTTACATCTATGGCGCTGTGTGGGGGGTAATTTTTTGCAGCGCAATCTGTCATTTTTATTGATACCATTGTAGATTGTGTATGACTGAACACTTTTTATTACACATTTTTTGGGGGAGATGAAGCGACAAAAAAATGGTGATTTAGATTTTTTTTTTTCGTCATGATGTTCACCGTACGGAATAAATACATTTACATTTTAATAGTTTGGGCATTTTTTGTTGTTTATTTTTATTTTAATTATGGGGAAAGGGGGTGATTTGAATTTTTATTTTATTTATATTTTCGAAAAAAAAAATTTACGTCACCCTAGGTGACTATAAGAAGCAATTATTAGATTGCTTCTCCCACACATATTGGCTTTGCGATTCATTGCCGATTTGCTGTGTTCCCATGAAGCCCTGTCACCTGCAGGGCTTCATAGGAACTACTACTGCAATAGCAATAGCATCCCCCAAGCACCAAGTAGCAGGTTGCAGCACAGGGTAGCTGTTCAGGACCAGATAGTGCAATGCTCCTGGGTTTTCCACTCTCAAATGACGTGGTCACATTTCACCACGGCATCTGAGGGGTTAAATGTCTGAAATTGGCATTAACCCTGATCGCAGACATTAGCCCTGGGTGTCTGCTATTTAAAACAGTAGAAACCCTGCAGCTATGGCGCACGCGAGGAGGCACCATCTTTAAAGACCCAATTTTCGCCGTACATATACCGTGGTGATCGGGAAGGGGTTAATAGTACCTACACACAGGTGCGGACTGTCTAACAGAAATTCTGCACAAAGAGATGGGGGTGCACGCCTTCTATATGACACAGGAGGAGGCCTTGCAGCAGGATAGCAGAGGAGGACCTTTGGCGCTAGGCTACCGGGCAGACGAGTTATGCGGTGCCTGTGCCCACCCCAAACCTCCATGCCCCTTATCAGTTTAGCTGCTCTTTTGAACATCAGGACACTATTTCAATGAATAGATAACACCGCACTGATGTTTCATAGAAGTCCTGCACATCCACGCCTGTTTTAAAGGGGTTGTGCAGGCAGTATTTACTGACGACCTATACTCAGGATAAGTCGTCAATATCTGATCTTCAGGGGACACCCAGCACCCCTGCCAATCAGCTGCTTGAAGAGGAGGTGGCGCTCCATGCAAGACCATTTCCTCTTCATTACCCTGCCGGTCATCTCTGAAGCGCAGTGTAGTTACAAGTACTGAATCCATTCACTTGTTACAGTACACCTCCGCTAACGTGGCGACAACGCGTAGTGCAATGAAGAGGAAGCAGCTCTCGGCATGGATCGCCACCATCTCCTCAAACAATTGTTCGTTGCCGGGTGTCGGACCCCCGCTGATCTCATATTGATATACTGCAGGCACAACTCCTTTAACACACAATAGCATTCTACTGGCTTAGGGCACTTTCACATTTGCGCCAATACGGACGCAAACTGATGGCATTTGTCAGACGGATCAGGATCCTGATCCGTATGACAATTGCATTGAAATGCCGGATCCATCCTTCCAGTGTCATCCGGAAAAACGGATCCTGCAGTTATTTTTTTTAACATTTTTTGCGGTCTTGAGCATGAGCAAGCTGGAATTCTAGATCCGTTTTTCTGGATCCGGCATTAATGCATTTCAATTAGAAAAAATGCTGGCATGCATTCGGGAATTTTGGACAGAGATAAAACCGTAGCATGCTGCGGTATTATCTCCGTCCTGAAAAGGCAAAAAGACTGAACTGAAGACATACTGAACAGATCGCTCTCCATTCAGAATGCATGGGGATAAAACTGATCAGTTATTTTCCGGTATAGAGCCCCTGTGACGTGCTGGGAGTTGTAGTCCTCTCCTGTTATACTCCCTCCTTGAAATACCCTCTGACATCTCGTAATAACGTCTTGGAAATTCTGGGAGTAGTAGTCCTCTCCTCTTATACTCCCTCTGATATTCCATAACTGCCTTTACATGCTGGAAGTTGTAGTCCTGTCCTTATATACCCCCACCCTAAAATGTCAGGGCACCCTAGTTAACCAAAAAGGCACCCTGTAATAGTGTGAGTTATATCACAACCAGACTTTTTCAGAACTCTATTTATCCTCTTAAAGATATGTTCTAAGAAAACTGGCGTAAATCTCACACAAAAACTGCATAAAATACTTCTCTTTATCTATATTGCGCCATTTACCCGTCGCTATTGACTTCCTGTGATGTCCCGTTCTTGCACGGAGCCCTTCTCTTCCGGCTGCACAGGGAGGGGCGTGGTACCCGTGACGTCACTCGCTCTTGTTCTCCGCTTCAGCTTCTCTGTACTGCGCCTGCGTAGAGTACAAGATGCTCGGAAGGAAGCGGTCCTGTCCTGCGGGAGAACCCAGGGCGGCCAAAGGGGGGAAAAGACCAGAAAGTGCTGAAGTGTCGCATGTAAACAGGGAGGGCGGGGAAGAGCCTGGGAGACGGGTCCTTAAAAAAAGGGGAAAGACGCAGGAAAACCGCTTTACATACTGAACACTAAATTTCTGTTAGTCGGGGTCCCGGTTCTTTACTCCTGCTGAGCCTCACTGTCCCTGCACTTCCCACAAGCCCCTAGCACCTGTACTCTGCCCCCTGTAGGAGTGTTCTGTTATTACATCCCCTGGAAGGTTAACCCTTTCCATCCTGCTGATTCCCCTGCCCTGGGAGATGAGAGGCAGAATCAGGAGCCCCCGGGGTACAGACATACAGGGGCACATTACTAAGGGACTTGTGACTATTTTAGGAGTAAAATAGTCGCAAGTCCCCTTTTTATTTTATTTTTTAGTTGTACAGCCCGGTGTCTAGCAGTTGGATGGGGGGGGGCCCCAGCCCTGGCAAATTTACTGACATTTATAGCTGGAAAGAGGCGTAAATGTTCGCAAAAAAACTACAGGCGGAAGGATCGCCACCGATGCGCCTAATTTATCACAAGGCAGCGCAGACAGCTTAAAAATGTGCCCCACAGTGAACATGCGGGGGTGGGGTTCTGCAGTGTATACGGACACCTCGATCACCGTGCTGTAGACTCTTTGGATCATCTGGCCACCAGATATGATGGAGGTGTCTACGGTTGTATTACGTGTGGTTTTTACCGCGGTAAAGCCGTCAATTTCACCTTCTCCATTGCAAAGGGTTAAATCCGCTGTATAAATTGACATGCTGCGGATTTAAAATCTGCAATGCCGCACCTTTTCCACCTTGCTGGGACTGTACAATGCCGCAGATTGCCCACACGGAAATCCGCAGTTAACCAGGCCTTAGGGGGAGAACCATTTACATAAACATCAAGTATTCTGAAAGATATGAGTCTTAGTAAATCAAAATCTGAATCTACAAAAAAGATTCCTAAAACCTGATGCCCAAACTATGTTTAGAGTATATTACCAATCAATTACTTAGAGATAACCAACAGATCATACCAAGATAGTTCTAGTGTATATATAGGACCGGCTCGGGGTTCCAGGGGAGGGAGAGACTTTCCCTACATGTGACCCTATCGTATCCCGGAGCCCAAAGATGAATCCCAATGGTGGAGACTCTCTGTCCTCGTACCTAGGCTATTCCCTCAGTAATCCTGACAATGAAATGAGGGAAAAAGACCCCCTATAGATAAAAACCAACGCATTTCCCCCAGCTATATGGGTTCCTCAGAGGGTGAATATACAGGGTCTATACATAACATGTCCAAAAATAACCAAGCCACAATTGAAGTGGCAAAATCTAGATATTTTGAGATATAGAACAAGTAAGATAAACCAAATGGTTGAGGGGTATATGGTATATAATAAAGTAGGGTAAATGGGTGACTAAGGTAGACAATAAAAAACAATATAAGTTGATTGGTAACTATCTTTGTATTATCTGTTGTTTATCTCTAAGTAATTGATTGGTAATATACTCTAAACATAGTTTGGGCATTAGGTTTTAAGAATCATCAATAAATATAGTAGTTTTTGTAGATTCAGACTTAGGGGGATAACAATGCAGAGGAGCCGGATCTATCATCGTGCTCCAAGTGCATCTCACAGCCGACATATTACACCACATAAGCAGCTCTGCTCCGGGGAAATGAGCGCCGGGCTCTGTGTCCTGCACAGGATGAGATTGTGCTCTCCCCGCACATGAGAAAGAGAACCTCCATAGAAAAGGCAGCCACAGACTGAGCATGCCCGTCCTAGAAGACAAGGTGCTGCTGGAGGACGTAACTCATGATGAGTAAATAGACATGCAGAATGTGGAGGATAGTGCTGAAAAAGTTTTTTTTCCAAACTGGAATCATTGCAAATATTTATTATTTTAAATTTTATATTATTCATTTTACATTATTATGAATAATGTAAAAAATTAAAATCAGGCATCATATAGTGCATGACAATCTCTCACTAACGAAGCAAGAACCAGCCCTGTACCTCACATGGATCCAGAGATCTTCCCATTCATTGCTCTGCTAGATTCTCTTCAGGCTGACAGCTCAAGGGGCGTGTCCTTTCTGCTGCAGCAAAGGGGGTGTGTCCATGCTCCACCTATCACAGTTCAGGAGGCAGTTGAAGGATGAAACAGCATGTGCGGCCATCTTAGTGAGCTGGACTAAGAAATTAAGGTGCACTATACAGATACATTTTATTGAATAGCTCAGTGCAATTACAAAAGTATTCAGATCCAGGTGCTGGTTTAAAAATGGCAGAATATTTTTTGTGGGGCAACCACTTTAACCACTTCAACCCCGCTAGCTGAAACCCCCTTAATGACCAGGCCACTTTTTACACTTCTGCACTACACCATTTTCCCCGTTTATCGCTCGGTCATGCAACTTACCACCCAAATGAATTTTACCTCCTTTTCTTCTCACTAATAGAGCTTTCATTTGGTGGTATTTCATTGCTGCTGACATTTTTACTTTTTTGTTATTAATCAAAATGTAACGATTTTTTTGCAAAAAAATGACATTTTTCACTTTCAGCTGTAAAATTTTGCAAAAAAAACGACATCCATATATAAATTTTTCGCTGAATTTATTGTTCTACATGTCTTTGATTAAAAAAAAAATGTTTGGGCAAAAAAAAAAAATGGTTTGGGTAAAAGTTATAGCGTTTACAAACTATGGTACAAAAATGTGAATTTCCGCTTTTTGAAGCAGCTCTGACTTTCTGAGCACCTGTCATGATTCCTGAGGTTCTACAATGCCCAAACAGTAGAAAACCCCCACAAATGACCCCATTTCGGAAAGTAGACACCCTAAGGTATTCGCTGATGGGCATAGTGAGTTCATAGAACTTTTTATTTTTTGTCACAAGTTAGTGGAAAATTATGATTTTTTTTTTTTTGTTACAAAGTCTCATATTCCACTAACTTGCGACAAAAAATAAAAAATTCTAGGAACTCGCCATGCCCCTCACGGAATACCTTGGGGTGTCTTCTTTCCAAAATGGGGTCACTTGTGGCGTAGTTATACTGCCCTGGCAATTTAGGGGCCCAAATGTGTGAGAAGTAGTTTGCAATCAAAATCTGTAAAAAATGACCGGTGAAATCTGAAAGGTGCACTTTGGAATGTGGGTCCCTTTGCCCACCTTGGCAGCAAAAAAGTGTCACACATCTGGTATCGCCGTACTCAGGAGAAGTTGGGGAATGTGTTTTGGGGTGTCATTTTACATATACCCATGCTGGGTAAGAGAAATATCTTGGCAAAAGACAACTTTTCCAATTTTTTTTATACAAAGCTGGCATTTGACCAAGATATTTATCTCACCCAGCATGGGTATATGTAAAATGACACCCCAAAACACATTCCCCAACTTCTCCTAAATACGGCGATACCACATGTGTGACACTTTTTTGCAGCCAAGGTGGGCAAAGGGGCACATATTCCAAAGGGCACCTTTCGGATTTCGCAGGCCATTTTTTACACATTTTGATTGCAAAGTTCTTCTCACACATTTGGGCCCCTAAATTGCCAGGGCAGTATAACTACCCCACAAGTGACCCCATTTTGGAAAGAAGACACCCCAAGGTATTCCGTGAGGGGCATGGCGAGTTCCTAGAATTTTTAATTTTTTGTCGCAAGTTAGCGGAAAATGATTATTTTTTTTTTTTCCCTTACAAAGTCTCATATTCCACTAACTTGCGACAAAAAATAAAAAATTCTAGGAACTCGCCATGCCCCTCACGGAATACCTTGGGGTGTCTTCTTTCCAAAATGGGGTCACTTGTGGCGTAGTTATACTGCCCTGGCATTCTAGGGGCCCTAATGTGTGAGAAGTACTTTGCAATCAAAATGTGTAAAAAATGGCCTGCGAAATCCGAAAGGTGCTCTTTGGAATATGTGCCCCTTTGCCCACCTAGGCTGCAATAAAGTGTCACACATCTGGTATCGCCGTGAAAAAAATATGACCTGTCCTATTTTTTTCACGGCCAACGGTTCACGGACCCATTCAAGTCAATGGGTCAGTGAAAAATCACGGTTGCACACAAGATTGTCATCCGTGTTCGTGATCTGTGTCCGTTTTTTCCTATCATTTCAATGGCAAACTTGACTTAGAATTTTTTTTTCATTTTTCATGTCCGTGGATCCTCCAAAAAAAAAAGGAAGACCCACGGACGAAAAAACGGTCACGGATCACGGACCTACGGACCCCGTTTTTGCGGACCTTAAAAAAAAACGGTCATGTGCATGAGGCCTTAGTGGAATATGAGACTTAGTAAGAAAAAACAAAAACAAAAAAAAAATATTTCCGCTAACTTGGGCCAAAAAAAATGTCTGAATGGAGCCTTACAGGGGGTGATCAATGACAGGGGGGTGATCAGGGAGTCTATATGGGGTGATCACCACCCTGTCATTGATCACCCCCCTGTAAGGCTCCATTCAGACGTCTGTATGATTTTTACGGATCCACGGATACATGGATCGGATCCGCAAAACGCATACGGACGTCTGAATGGAGCATTACAGGGGGGTGATCAATGACAGGGGGGTGATCAATGACAGGGGGTGATCAGGGAGTGTATATGGGTGATCACCCGCCTGTCATTGATCACCCCCCTGTAAGGCTCCATTCAGACGTCCGTATGTGTTTTGCGGATCCGATCCATGTATCCGTGGATCCGTAAAAATCATACGGACATCTGAATGGAGCCTTACAGGGGGGTGATCAATGACAGGGGGTGATCAGGGAATCTATATGGGTGATCACCCGCCTGTCATTGATCACCCCCCTGTAAGGCTCCATTCAGACGTCCGTATGTGTTTTGCGGATCCGATCCATGTATCCGTGGATCCGTAAAAATCATACGGACATCTGAATGGAGCCTTACAGGGGGGTGATCAATGACAGGGGGTGATCAGGGAATCTATATGGGTGATCACCCGCCTGTCATTGATCACCCCCCTGTAAGGCTCCATTCAGACGTCTGTATGTGTTTTGCGGATCTGATCCATGTATCCGTGGATCCGTAAAAATCATACGGACATCTGAATGGAGCCTTACAGGGGGGTGATCAATGACAGGGGGGTGATCACCCATATACACTCCCTGATCACCCGCCTGTCATTGATCACCCCCCTGTAAGGCTCCGATCAGACGTCCGTATGCGTTATGCGGATCCGATCCATATATCCGTGGATCCGTAAAAATCATACGGACGTCTGAACGGAGCCTGACAGGGGGGTGATCAGGGAGTCTATATGGGGTGATCATGGGTGATCAGGGGTTCATAAGGGGTTAATAAGTGACAGGGGGGGGTGTAGTGTAGTGTAGTGTTTTGTGGTACTTTACACAGCTACCTGTGTCCTCTGGTGGTCGATCCTAACAAAAGGGACCACCAGAGGACCAGGTAGCAGGTATATTAGACGCTGTTATCAAAACAGCGTCTAATATACCTGTTAGGGGTTAAAAAAATCACATCTCCAGCCTGCCAGCGAGCGATCGCCGCTGGCAGGCTGGAGATCCACTCGCTTACTTTCAGTTCCTGTGAACGCGCGCGCCTGTGTGCACGCGTTCACAGGAAATCTCGGCTCTCGCGAGATGACGCGTATATGCGTCACTCTGCGCAGGGCTGCCGCCTCCGGACCGCACATCTGCGTTAGGCGGTCCGGAGGCGGTTAAAGAGGTTGTTCAAGATTTTGATATTGATGATCTATTGATAGGTAAGCAGTATCAGATTGACTCCTGGCAACCCCGCCAATCAGCTGTTGGAAGAAGCCACGTCACCCAGTTGAGCGCCACAGCTTCTTCCTAGGTTAGTTATGTTCATTTTTCACATGGCCTAGGTTTAGTCCCAATCAAGTGAACGGGCGAAGCGCAGCTACCATACAATGGACGGCACTGTGCTTGGCAAGTTGTCAGGAGGCTGCAGCGCTCACTTTAGAGGATACTCCTAGAAATGGTTCTCCCATCTGGGACACTGATGTCACATAGTTAGGATTGCTGTTTGAGGTCTTATTTTCTGTGTTTCAGGGTGTTTTTTTTTTTTTTTTTGTATACAGCGATCCCTCAGGATACAATATTTTTGACATACAATGATCTTTTCTGACCCATCGTAAATTGAAACTCAACATACAATGTCTCAGACTCAGATCTAACCAATCAAGGCCACTTCTCTGGAACTGCCTGCCGGATCCGTCAAAACATATGCCAACTGATGGCATTTGTAAGACGGATCAGGATCCTGATCCGTCTTACAAATGCATTGAAATGCCGGATCCGTCTTTCCGGAGTCATCTGGAAAAACGGATCCGGCATTTATTTTTTTCACCTTTTTTTCGGTCTGCACATGGACGGATCCTGCATTCCGTTTTTTTGAATGCCGGATTCGGCACTAATACATTCCTATGGAAAAAAATGCCGGATCCGGCATTCAGGCAATTGTTCCGTTTTTTGGGCTGGAGATAAAACCGTAGCATGCTGCAGTTTTATCTCTGTCCTAAACAGTAAAAAAAAGACTGAACTGAAGACATCCTGATGCATCCTGAACGGAATGCTCTCCATTCAGAATGCATGGGGATAAAACTGATCAGTTCTTTTCTGGTATAGAGCCCCTAGGACGGAACTCAATGCCGGAAAAGAAAACCGCTAGTGTGAAAAAATTAAATTGTTGCTACTTAGCAGCTATTCCTGACTGTTAGACCTCTTTTACACGGGCGTCGCGTGTGAGGGCCGGATAGGATGCGGGTGCGTCGCGGGAAAATGCGCAATTTTTTCATGCGAATGCAAAGCATTTTAATGCGTTTTGCACGCGCGTGAGAAAAATCGGCATGTTTGGTACCCAGACCCGAACCCGGACTTCAGCACAGAAGTTCGGGCTTGGGATCGGTGTTCTGCAGATTGTATTATTTTCCCTTATAACATGGTTATAAGGGAAAATAATAGCATTCTTAATACAGAATGTATAGTACAATAGGGATGGAGGGGTTAAAAAAAAAATCTAAAATTTAAACTCACCTCATCCACTTGTTCGCGCAGCCCGGCTTCTCTTCTTTCTTCTTTGATGAACTGGGAGAAAAGGACCTTTGGTGACATCACTGCGCTCATCACAAGGTCCTTTTGCCAGGTCCTGAAAAAACAAGAGGAGATCCGCTACGTGACCAAGTGGATGGGGTGAGTTAAATTTGTTTATTATTTTTAACCCCTCAATGGACATTTTAGTAAGCATTCTGTATTAAGAATGCTATTATTTTCCCTTATAACCATGTTATAAGGGAAAATAATAAAAATAGGGTCCCCATCCTGATCGTCACCTAGCAACCATGCGTGAAAATCGCACCGCATCCGCACTTACTTGCGGATACTTGCGAAAAACGCAGAATATAGAGCATGCTGCAATTTTCATGCAACACACAAGTGATGCGTGTAAATCACTGCTCATGTGCACAGCCCCATAGAAATCAATGGGTCCGGATTCAGTCCGGGTGCAATGCGTTCACCTCACGCATTGCACCCGCGCGGAAAACTTGCCCGTGTGAAAGAGGCCTTAGGCCTCTTTCACACGTGTGTCCCAGATTTGCTCCAGATGCGTTGCGTGTTTATTGCGGGAAAACCATGCGAGTAGGCACGCAATTGCAGCCAGTTTTGACTGCGATTGCATTCCGATGTTCAGTTTTTTCCGCGTGAGTGCAATGCATTTTGCACGAGCGTGAGAAAAAACTGAATGTGGTACCCAGACTCGAACCGGACTTCTTCACTGAAGTTCGGGTAAGGCCGAATGCACACGGCCGTTTTTCACGGCCGTGAGCGGTCCGTGGAACCGCGGCCTGGATTCCTGCTGAGAGCAGGAGCGCACGGCGTCATTGGTTGCTATGACGCCGTGCGCTCCCTGCTGCCGCCACAGTACAGTAATACACTGGTATAGATCATACCAGTGTATCACTGTATTGCGGCGGCAGCAGGGAGCGCACGGCGTCATAGCAACCAATGACGCCGTGCGCTCCTGCTCTCAGCAGAAATCCAGGCCGTGGTTCCACGGACCGCTCACGGCCGTGTGCATTCGGCCTAAGGCCTCATGCACACGACCGTTGTGTGCATCCGTGGCCGTTGTGCAGTTTTCCGTTTTTTTCGCGGACCCGTTGACTTTCAATGGGTCCGTGGAAAAATCAGAAAATGCACCGTTTTGCAGTCGAGACCGTGATCCGTGTATCCTGTCCGTCAAAAAAATAGGACCTGTCCTATTTTTTTGACGGACAACGGTTCACGGACCCATTCAAGTCAATGGGTCCGTGAAAGAACATGGATGCACACAAGATTGGCATCCGTGTCCGTGATCCGTGGCCGTAGGTTACTTTCATACAGACGAATCCGAAGATCCGTCTGCATAAAGGCTTTTTTAGAGCTGAGTTTTCACTTCGTGAAAACTCGGATCCGACAGTATATTCTAACACAGAGGCGTTCCCATAGTGATGGGGACGCTTCTAGTTAGAATATACAACGAACTGTGTACATGACTTCCCCCTGCTGCCTGGCAGCACCCGATCTCTTACAGGACTGCAGTAGCGTCCTGGTTGCCATGGTTACCGATCGGAGCCCCAGCGATTAAACTGGGACTCCGATCGGAACTCCGCTGCCACCAATGATCGGGGGGGGGGGGGGGAGAGGGGAGGCCACACACTGGCCACCAATGTTATTAATGCAATAGAGGGAGGGAGGGGGGGTCGGGTTAGGCCGCACACTGGCCACCAATGTTCTTATTAGAATAGAGGGAGGGAGGGGGAGGCCGCACACTGGCCACCAATGTTCTTATTACAATAGAGGGAGGGAGGGAGGGGGAGGCCGCACACTGGCCACCAATGATATTCAAACGGGGGGGGGGGGGGGGGTTCTGCCCCCTGCTGCCTGGCAGCCCTGATCTCTTACAGGGGGCTATGATACGCACAATTAACCCCTTCAGGTGCGGCACCTGAGGGGTTAATTGTGCTGTTCACGGCCCCCTTTAAGAGATTGGGTGCTGCCAGGCAGCAGGGGGCAGTCATGTACACAGTTTGTAGTATATTCTAACTAGAAGCGTCCCCATCACCATGGGAACGCCTCTGTGTTATAAAATACTGTCGGATATGAGTTTTCACGATGTAACTCATATCCGACAGTATATTCTAACATAGAGGCGTTCCCATGGTGATGGGGACGCTTCACGTTAAAATATACCATCGGATTGGAGAAAACTCCGATCCGATGGTATAAAAGGGACTCCAGACTTTACATTGAAAGTCAATGGGGACGGATCCGTTTGCAATTGCACCATATTGTGTCAATGTCAAACGGATCCGTCCCCATTGACTTGCATTGTAATTCAGGACGGATCCGTTTGGCTCCGCACGGCCAGGCGGACACCAAAACGACTTTTTTTTCATGTCCGTGGATCCTCCAAAAAGCAAGACAGACCCACGGAAGAAAAAAACGGTCACAGATCACGGACCAACGGAACCCCGTTTTGCGGACAGTGAAAAAATACTGTTGTGTGCATGAGGCCTTAGGTGTTCTGTATATTTTATTATTTTCCCTTATAACATGATTATTATGGAAAATAATATCATTTTTAATACAGAATGCTTAGTAAAATGTGGCTTGAGGGGTTAAAAAAATAAAATAAAATTAACTCACCTCATCCTGTTCACGCAGCCGGCATCGTCTTCTTTCTTCACGCGGTGAGCGCGGTGACTTCAGCACAGGTCCTGCTGAGTGAAGATAGAAGGATCTTCTATCTGAAAGATGAAGAAAGAAGACAATGCCGGCTGCGTGAACAACAGGATGAGGTGAGGTTTTTTTTACTTTTTAACCCCTTCAGCGCTATTGTACTATGCATTCTGTATTCAGAATGCTATTATTTTCCATTATAACCATGTTATAAGGGAAAATAATACAGTAATAGACTTTAATGGGGTTGCTCATCCCTATCATCTCCTAGCAACCATGCGTGAAAATTGCACCGCATCCGCACTTGCTTGCGGATGCTTGTGATTGTCACGCAGACCTATTAATTTCTATGGGGCTTGCGTTGCGTGAAAAACGCAGTATATAGAACATGCTGCGATTTTCACGAAACGCACAATTGATGCGTGAAAATCATCGCTCATCTGCATAGCCCCATTGAAGTGAATGGGTCTGGATTCAGTGCGGGTGCAATGCGTTCACCTCATGCATTGCACCCGCACGGAATTCTTGCCCGTGTGAAAGGGGCCTTATATGTAAGGACTTGTTTTATTGGTCTTAGTTATCTGCTTATTTTTTCTTAAATCTTCATTTTCTCTTTTCTTGGATGACATTTTGGGGCTTTGGAACCGATTATTTAAGTTGCAATATGCAAACTACAGATTGGTGTGGTATTCAGAGCAGGAAGTGCTCAACCCCATATGCAGTGGCGCATCTACACTCACCTAAAGAATTATTAGGAACACCTGTTCTATTTCGCATTAATGCGATTATCTAGTCAGCCAATCACATGGCAGTTGCTTCAATGCATGTAGGGTTGTGGTCCTGGTCAAGACAATCTCCTGAACTCCAAACTGAATGTCAGAATGGGAAAGAAAGGTGGGCTACAACAGCAGAAGACCCCACCGGGTACCACTCATCTCCACTACAAATAGGAAAAAGAGGCTACAATTTGCACGAGCTCACCAAAATTGGACTGTTGAAGACTGGAAAAATGTTGCCTGGTCTGATGAGTCTCGATTTCTGTTGAGACATTCAAATGGTAGAGTCCGAATTTGGCGTAAACAGAATGAGAACATGTATCCATCATGCCTTGTTACCACTGTGCAGGCTGGTGGTGGTGGTATAATGGTGTGGGGGATGTTTTCTGGGCACACTTTATGCCCCTTAGTGCCAATTGGCCATCGTTTAAATGCCACGGGCTACCTGAGCATTGTTTCTGACCATGTCCATCCCTTCATGACCACCATGTACCCATCCTCTGATGGCTACTTCCAGCAGGATAATGCACCATGTCACAAAGCTCCAATCATTTCAAATTGGTTTCTTGAAGATGACCATGAGTTCACTGTACTAAAATGGCCCCCCACAGTCACCAGATCTCAACCCAATAGAGCATCTTTGGGATGTGGTGGAACGGGAACTTCGTGCCCTGGATGTGCATCCCTCAAATCTCCATCAACTGCAAGATGCTATCCTATCAATATGGGTCAACATTTCTAAAGAATGCTATCAGCACCTTGTGGAATCAATGCCACGTAGAATTAAGGCAGTTCTGAAGGCAAAAGGGGGTCCAACACTGTATTAGTATGGTGTTCCTAATAATTCTTTAGGTGAGTGTATACCGGGGGGCAGATCCTGCACTTGTGGTCCACTGCTAATGGCAATCCCCAAAATGCATACAATGGAGGATGCCTGCAGCGGACCACAAGTACCACAATGGACATCCTACACAGGATAGCAAATGTGTGGATGTGATAAACAGTAAAAATAATATAACAAAAACAAAGACAGGTGCACTATGCGGTCTTACTAACCCTCATACTGGTGTTAAATTGAGAGATTAGCCAACATATCTTACTTGGAGGACATGTCTGAGCCCGAGCACCGGGCCAAGTTTTCTCAAGTAGCTCGGGACCTAACGCTAAACGTCTTTGTTTTTGTTATATTATTCTCAAGTTACAATAGTTTCAACATACAATGGTCCTCCTGGAACCAATTAAGGCTCCATTCACACTTCCGTATAATGGGTCCGTATCCGTCCCGCAAATTGCAGAAGGGGTGTGGACCCATTCATTCTCTATGGGGACGGAATTGATGCGGAGAGCACACTATGTGCTATCCACATTTCCGGAACGCGCCCCCCCCCCCCCCCCCCCCCCCCATCTTCCGGTCCGCAGCTCCGGAAAATAATAGAACATGTCCTATTCTTGTCCGCAATTGCGGACAAGAATAGTCAGTTGTATGGGGGTGCCAGCCGGGTGTATTGCGGATCTGCAATTTGCTGATCCGCAATACACTACTGACGTGTGAATGGACCCTAATATTGTGACTTGAGGGACCACTGTTGTCCAGTATATAAAATTTTGTATTTCATTTATATTAAAGGGCATCTGTCAGCAGATCTGTACCTATGACACTGGCTGACCTGTTACATGTGCGCTTGGCAGCTAAAGGCATCTGTGTTGGTCCCATGTTTATATGTGCCCGCGTTACTGAAAAAAAACAATGTTTTAATATATACAAATGAGCCTCTAGGAGCAACAGGGGCGTTACCGTTACACCTAGATACTCCGCTTTGCACTTTGATTGACAGGGCCAGGCAGTGACAACATCATCACACCTAGCCCTGTCAATCAAAGTGCAGAGCAGAGCAAACATCATTTCTCTCAGCAATGCGGACACATATGAACATGGGACCAACACAGATGTCTTCAGCTGCCAAGTGCACGTGTAACAGGTCAGCCAGTGTCATAGGTACAAATTTGCTGACAGATGCCCTTTAATATAAATGAAATCCAAAATTATATATACTGAACTATACTTAAAACACCCCTGAAACACAGAAAATAAGACCTCACACAAGTCTCCAAAAACCATAACGCTGGGTTCACACCTGAACGCATACAGAGACAAGCGAACGTCCATTGTCGCGCGTTCCCGAAAGTCTATGTACAGGAACGCGCGACAAAACGCCCCAAAGAAGCTCAAGAACTTTTTTGAGCGTCGGGCGTTTTACAGCGCGATCGTACGCGCTGTAAAACGCCCAGGTGAGAACCATTCCCATAGGGAAGCATTGGTTTCTCCTTGTTGAGCGTTTTACAGCGCGTAGGAACGCGCTGTAAAACGCTCAGGTGTGAACCCAGGGTTAAAGGCTTTTCTGGGGCTTTACCTAAATTTTCAGTTTCAACTAACCTCTGGAAGGAAGAAAGTTCCGCTGCTGTGACTGCCTGGCTGGCCGCAGGCTTCTCCGCTGAGGTCCCGACTGGATGTGCGTCTGTTTCTCTCGATTCAGCTGCCTGTACATTGCCAATTACGTGAGGGTAGATTCTGATTGACCACTGAAGAACGTGCCTAGATCTGCCAGTCAGAATCCACTGCTAGGGTATAGAGCGAATGGGTAGTAAAAAAATGGCAACCATGATTAAGAAACAGGACATGTTCTGTGTACAGTATATACTGTAGCCATGTGCCAGCAGTGTGCTGCCGTGCTCCGCTTCCTATCTACCCACTGCAGAACACAATGTGAAGACCAGGAGAGGTCCAAATCTGCAGCGCTTATACTGTACCCCTATCTGTACCTATGTAAACCCTTTCTCAGCAGCCTAGGAGGAAGGATGGATGGCAGCTTAGTGCTGGCTCTACCACCCTTCTGCATCCTGCTGCTGAGAAGGGGCCTCATCTGCAAGCTGCCGCTGGCTGAGCGCTGAGTCATATAGCACTTAGCCAGCAATGCTTGCTGGAGCCAGGGGCTTTCGTCAGAGGTCCAGGCTGGGATACATCAGGGAAGCAATGCAGCGCAATCCTGTCTCTGCCACCCTCCCATTTTGTTGGTGTCCTCGGCCGTGGGCTACAGAGCCACTGCCGGCTCAGTGCTGAATGATGCGGTAATTCATTTAGCTCTCAGCCAGCGATGTTTGCAGCAGCCCAGGCCTAAGACAGTGATGACTAACCTCCGGCACTCCAGCTGTGGTGAAACTACGACTTCCAGCATGCTCTATTTATTTCTATGGAGTTCTGAGAAGTCAAGCAAGTGTACATTTTGGGAGTTGTAGTTTTACCACAGCTGGAGTGCCGGAGGTTGGCCATCACAGGCCTAAGACAACTGAGGCTGGGTTCACATCACAGTTTATTTTTTCGTTCTTCTGATCCATCAGAACAGAAAACAAACAAAAAAAAAACATATCCTGTATTTCAAGCATCCATTATGCTCAGTTATGCACATTTTGCATCCATTTTAGCCATTTCCGCCTGAGATCCATTTTTTTAGACAGGAAAAAAATACTTTGTGTGGGACATTTTTCCATCTAAAATAACAGATCTCAGACGGAAATTGCTAAAACGGATGCAAAATAACAGATTCTTAAATACAGGATGTTTTTTTTCTGTTCTTCTGACGGATCAGAAGAACAGAAAACTAAACTGTGATGTGAACCTAGCCTAAACGCTCATGCACACGACTGCGGCCTGTTTATCGGTCCACAACTTGCAGATCCGCAAAACACGGATACCGTCCGCGTGCATTCCGCATTTTGTGGAACATCCTGCCCTCTATAGAACAGTCCTATCCTTGTCTGCAAAACGGACAAGAATAGGACATGTTAATTTTTACGTGGGTGCAACTGAACGGACATATACGGATGCGGATAACAAACGGTGGACTATCCACATCTTTTGCGGCCCCATTAAAGTGAAAGGGTCCTCATCCAACCTGCAAAAAATGCATATCGGATGCAGGAAAAATAATACGTTTGTTTCTTTTACATTGTATTTGTATATTATGGGTCTTCCTGTCCTGGACCGTTGGACTATGGCAGATCTTTGTGGGACTATTTTCTTAAATAAAATGGTTAAAAATGGCTGTTATCAGATAGTTTTTATTTAAATAAAGATGTTTTTTTAAATCATTTTACAAGTGTACTTTATGACAGAGCTATTAGGCTAGGGCTACACGATGACATGTGTTCCTGAAAAGTCGCACAACACGATTTTTGTGCGACTGTCGAGTCGCAGTGCAACACCATTGACTGTCATTACAAAACATGTTGCGTTGTTCTCTTGTCGTGCAACATGTCGCCGTGTAGCCCTATCCTTAATGGTTGTGTCTGACACCTGTCCATTACTAACATGAGGGTTTGGTGTCAGCTAGAGATGTTCTTTGTAGGCTGACACTAAAGGCTGTTTCACATGAGCAAGTCCATTGTGGGAATCGCACTTGCGTGTGTGACAGTGATCCACCGTTCTGGACTTGCAGGAGCACACGGCATTATACTGATTTATAATGCTATGTGCCTCTGCTTGACCTTACTCATACAGAATCATAGTGACATAAAACGTTCACTATGATTCTGTAGCAGTAATGTCAAGCAGAGGCACATAGCATTATAAATCAGTATAATGCCGTGTGCTCCTGCAAGACAGGCCTTGTCAAAATGGAGCATCACGCTCACACACAGAGAGTGATACCCACAATGGACTTGCACTCCAGGGGTGCATGGAGGATGGGTCTTCTAATTGTGATGGTCCACTCCTGGGCAGCTTCAGGCTTGTATTTTTAGGATGGGAAGAGACCAATTTACATGGTCCCTTCCATTCTAATTATATTAGCCTGCAGACGTCAATTTATCTTGGCAGGTTATGAAAAAAAAATGTCGAACCCCCGCAAATTATTTTTTTATTCAGAAATGTACAGTACTGTGCAAAGGTTTTAGGGTACTTTCACATTAGCGGCAGGGGAGTCTGGCAGGCTGTTCCGGCGGGTGAACAGCCTGTCGGATCCGTCCTGCCGCTAGTTCACGTGTGCCCCCGGGCTGCCGCTCTGTCCCCATTGCCTATAATGGGGACGGAGTTCCGACTGCAGCGCATGGCGAGAGGCAGCCGGATTAAAAGTACGACATGCAGTACTTTTAGTCCAGCTGCTTCTCGCCGTGCTGCCGCCAAAACTCCGCCCCCATTATAGTCAATAGGGACAGAGCTGCAGTCCGGGGACACACGTGAACTAGCGGCAGGACGGATCCGACAGGCTGTTCACCTGCTGGAATCCCCTGCCGCTAGTGTGAAACTAGCCTTAGGCAAGTATGAAAAATGCTTCAAAGTTTTCAAAAATAGAAGTGTTAAAAGTTTATTTTTATCAGTTAACAAAACGCAAAGTAAATGAACAAAATAGAAATCTAAATCAAATCAATATTTGCTGTGACCACCCCTTGCCTTCAAAACAGCATCAATTCTGAACATCTGCACACAGTTTTTGAAGGAACTCAGTAGGGAGGTTGTTCCAAATATCTTGTAAAACTAATCACAGATCTTCTGTGGATGTAGGCTTCTTCAGATCCTTCTGTATCTTCACATAATCCAGACTTGATGATGTTGACACCAGGGCTCTTTGGGGGCTACATAATCTCTTCCAGGACACCTTGTTCTTCTGAAGATAGTTCTCGATGACTTTGGCTGTATATTTGGGGTTGTTGTCCTGCTGCTGATTAGATTTGGAGCCAATCAGATGCTTTCCTGACGGATACTACATCCGGCACCGGGATATGCAAATGAACCTCTAGGAGCAACGGAGGTATTACCATTAGGCCTCATGCACACGGTTGTTGCCTGGCCGTACTGAGGCCCGCAAACAGTGCGGCCATATTTCACCTTAAGGACCAGGCCATTTTTTGCAAATCTGACCAGTGTCACTTTATGTGGTAATAACTTTAAACGCTTTTACTTATCCAGGCCATTCTGAGATTTTTTCATCACATATTGTACTTCATGACAGTGGTAAAATGGAGTAAAAATAAATCATTTTTATTTATAAAACAAAATTTTTTGAGTTTTAATATCTCTACTTCTATAATACATAGTAATACCTCCAAAAATAGTTATTATCATCCTCATATGTCTACTTTATGTTTGGATCATTTTGGGAATGCCATTTTATTTTTTGGGGACGTTACAAGGCTTAGAAGTTTAGAAGCAAATCTTGATATTAAAACCCACTTTTTCAGGACCAGTTCAGGTCTGAAGTCACTTTGTGAGGCTTACATAATAGAAACCACCCAAAAATGACCCCATTTTACAAACTACACCCCTCAAGGTATTCAAAACTGATTTTACAAAGATCATTAACCCTTTAGGTGTTCCACAAGAATTAATGGAAAATAGAGATAACATTTCAAAATTTCACTTTTTTGGCAGATTTTCCATTTGAATTAATTTTTCCAGTTACAAATAAAGGGTTAACAGTCAAACAAAACTCAATATTTATGGCCCTGATTCTTTATTTTACAGAAACACCCCATATGTGGTCGTAAACTGCTGTACGGGCACACGGCAGGGCGCAGAAGGAAAAGAATGCCATACGGTTTTTGGAAGGCAGATTTTGCTGGACAGTTTTTTTGACACCATGTCCTATTTGAAGCCCCCCTGATGCACCCCTACAGTAGAAACTCCAAAAAAGTGGAAACTACGGGATAGGGTGGCAGTTTTGTTGGTATTATTTAGGGTACATATGATTTTTGGTTGCTCTATAGTACACTTTTTGTGAGGCAAGGTAACAAGAAATAGCTGTTTTGGCACCGTTTTTATTTACAACATTTACCTGACAGGTTAGATCATGTGGTATTTTTATAGAGAAGGTTATTATGGACGCGGCGATACCTAATATGTCTACTTATTTTTTTTATTTATGTAAGTTTTTTATTTCACTTTAGAAACAAAAAAAATCATATTTTAGTGTCTCCATAGTACGAGAGCTATAGTTTTTTCAGTTTTTGGGCGATTATCTTGGCTAGGGTATGATTTTTGCGGGATGAGATGACGGTTTGATTGGCACTATTTTGGGGTGTGTATGACTTTTTGATCGCTTGCCATTACACTTTTTATGATGTAAGGTGACAAAAAATGTCTTATTACACACTTTTTTTATTTTACGGTATTTACCTGAGGGGTTAGGTCATATGATATTTTTATAGAGCAGATTATTACGGACGCGGCGATACCTAATATGTGTTTATAAAAGACTGGGCACACCTGAGGAAATTTGGTCACTACGTTTAATAATTAAAGGCTATAGGCATATACAGTTGCAAGAAAAAGTATGTGAACCCTTTGGAATGATATGGATTTCTGCACAAATTGGTCATAAAATGTGATCTGATCTTCATGTAAGGCCTCTTTCACACTTGCGTTGTCTGGATCCGGCGTGTACTCCACTTGCCGGAATTACACGCGGGATCCGGAAAAACGCAAGTGTACTGAAAGCATTTGAAGACGGATCCGTCTTCAAAATGTTTTCAGTGTTACTATGGCACCCAGGACGCTATTAAAGTCCTAGTTGCCATAGTAGGAGCGGGGGAGCGGTATACTTACAGTCCGTGTGGCTCCCGGGCACTCCAGAATGACGTCAGAGCGCCCCATGCGCATGGATGACGTGCCATGCGATCACGTCATCCATGCGCGTGGGGCGCCCTGACGTCACTCTAGAGCGCCCCGGGAGCCGCACGGACGGTAAGTATGCTGCTCCCCGCTACACTTTACCATGGCTGCCAGGACTTTAGCGTCCCGGCAGCCATGGTAACCATTCAGAAAAAGCTAAACGTCGGATCCGGCAATGCGCCGAAACGACGTTTAGCTTAAGGCCGGATCCGGATCAATGCCTTTCAATGGGCATTAATTCCGGATCCGGCCTTGCGGCAAGTCTTCAGGATTTTTGGCCGGAGCAAAAGGCGCAGCATGCTGCGGTATTTTCTCCGGCCAAAAAACGTTCCGTTCCGGAACTGAAGACATCCTGATGCATCCTGAACGGATTTCACTCCATTCAGAATGCATTAGGATAAAACTGATCAGGATTCTTCCGGCATAGAGCCCCGACGACGAAAAGAACGCAGGTGTGAAAGAGCCCTAACTGGAAAAAATGGAAAATCTGCCAAAAAATGCATTACTCTTACCGGTAATTGTTTTCCATGAGCCCATGACAGCACCTGTGAGAGAGCTTCCCCCTTCCGGACAGGAAACAGGAACTTCCCATATCTTTAAATAAGGTTCTCCATACTCCATCCTCAGTTTGTGACAAGATTCCTAGGACTGTCCATTTTCTAAATACTGTGAAACGTAACATACTATACATAAAGAAAGCATCTTAAATATATGACTCTCCTCATATTTCTTCTTTAAGACCACTTTTAACACTATGTACATAAACATATGTATTTTTTCTCAGATATATACATTATATCTATTATATATCTCTTTTTTTTCCCTATATATATATATATATGTGTGTGTGGGAGATGTGGAGGAATCTGCTCATACTACGTCTGAGACAACCAGGAATCTGCAACAACAGGTGAAGATCTTGCTCGCCAGGGTAGAGGATGCGGAAAACCGTAATAGGAGAAATAATGTCAGAATCCTGGGATTACCAGAAAAGGTGGAAGGTTCCGCTCCGGAGGCATATGCTGAGCACTTGATTCGCACTATATTATGTCCGGTTGAACTGTCATCTAGTTTTGTAGTGGAGAGAGCTCACAGGATTCCTACGAGACCATTACCAGCGGAAGCAGCTCCTAGGCCTTTCATAATGAAGATATTAAACTACAGGGATCGGGATGCTATTCTGGCAGCTGCCAGGCAAAAAAAAGACATTCAAATTGAAAATGTGAAGTTATCCTTCTACCCTGATTTCACAGCTGAGGTCCAGAAACAGCGACGTCAGTTCTCAAATGCCCGGACTGCGGTTGCGCTGGTTCCCTGGTTGCGGGAGCTGGGAATCAAATACGTAATGATATACCCGTATAACCGGCCAAGCTGAGAATCCAAGAGGGTGACAGAGCCAGATTTTTCCAGATTCCGGAGGAAGGATGGAGGGGAAAGTAATATATTATCCCCAGTGATGCCTTTGTGGGGTAATCACAAATTGGCGGAACTAAATTGTCTGCTTGACTTTGAATTCTGGCCGCGGAGAGGCATTAAGTATTTCACTCAAGTCTATGAGGGGGGATTTTTTAAAACGTTCTCAGCCTTACAGGTGGAATACAACTAACCATAAGCGTCTCTCTTTAGATTTTTTTCAACTGAGACATGCTTGCGAATCCTAGTTTGGGTCAGGCCCTTTAAAGCTAGAGTACAGTGCAGTAGAGAAAATTGCCAGACAGGCAGTCCATACCAAGATGGTGTCATCTTTCTACGGTTTCCTTCTATCCTCCCAACCCTTGCCGATGGCCGATGGCAAGGGCCTTTCTTAAGTGGAAGGCTGATATTCCTACTACCACGAGAAAGAGTTGTTGGCCTCCTGGAAGGGGACGGTGATTTGTGCACGGGATCAGCTGATTCAGACTAAATGGTTACACAGAGTCTACTATACCCCAGTGAGATTGGTACGCATGCATAAACTTACTTCAGATTTACAAACCGGATTCCCAAAAAGTTGGGACACTATACAAATCGTGCATAAAAACTGAATGCAATGATGTGGAGATGGCAAATGTCAATATTTTATTTGTAAGAGAACGTAGATGACAGATCAAACGTTTAATCCGAGTAAATGTATCATTTTAAAGGAAAAATACGTTGATTAAAATTTTCACGGTGTCAACAAATCCCCAAAAAGTTGGGACAAGTAGCAATAAGAGGCTGGAAAAAGTAAATTTGAGCATAACGAAGAGCTGGAAGACCAATTAACACTAATTAGGTCAATTGGCAACATGATTGGGTATAAAAAGAGCTTCTCAGAGTGGCAGTGTCTCTCAAAAGCCAAGCTGGGTAGAGGATCACCAATTCCCACAATGTTGCGCAGAAAGATAGTGGAGCAATATCAGAAAGGTGTTACCCAGCGAAAAATTGCAAAGACTTTGCATCTATCATCATCAACTGTGCATAACATCATCCGAAGATTCAGAGAATCTGGAACAATCTCTGTGCGTAAGGGTCTAGACCGTAAAACCATACTGGATGCCCGTGATCTCCGGGCCCTTTAAACGACACTGCACCACAAACAGGAATGCTACTGTAAAGGAAATCACAGAATGGGCTCAGGAATACTTCCAGAAACCCTTGTCAGTGAACACAATCCACCGTGCCATCCGCCGTTGCCAGCTGAACCTCTACAGTGCAAAGAATAAGCCATTTCTAAGCAAGATCCACAAGCTCAGGTGTTTTCACTGGGCCAGGGATCATTTAAAATGGAGTGTGGCAAAATGGAAGACTGTTCTGTGGTCAGACGAGTCACGATTCGAAGTTCTTTTTGGAAATCTGGGACGCCATGTCATCCGGACCAAAGAGGACAAGGACAACCCAAGTTGTTATCAACGCTCAGTTCAGAAGCCTGCATCTCTGATGGTATGGGGTTGCATGAGTGCGTGTGGCATGGGCAGCTTGCATGTCTGGAAAGGCACCATCAATGCAGAAAAATATATTCAGGTTCTAGAACAACATATGCTCCCATCCAGACGTCATCTCTTTCAGGGAAGACCCTGCATTTTTCAACAAGATAATGCCAGACCACATTCTGCATCAATCACAACATCATGGCTGCGTAGGAGAAGGATCCAGGTACTGAAATGGCCAGTCTGCAGTCCAGATCTTTCACCTATAGAGAACATTTGGCGCATCATAAAGAGGAAGGTGCAACAAAGAAGGCCCAAGAGGATTGAACAGTTAGAGGCCTGTATTAGACAAGAATGGGAGAGCATTCCTATTTCTAAACTTGAGAAACTGGTCTCCTCGGTCCCCAGACGTCTGTTGAGTGTTGTAAGAAGAAGGGGAGATGCCACACAGTGGTGAAAATGGCCTTGTCCCAACTTTTTGGGGATTTGTTGACACCATGAAATTCTGATTTAACATATTTTTCCCTTAAAATTGTAAATTTTCTCAGTTTAAACTTTTGTTCCGTGATTTATGTTCTATTCTGAATAAAATATTAGAAGTTGGCACCTCCACATCATTGCATTCAGTTTTTATTCACGATTTGTATAGTGTCCCAACTTTTTGGGAATCCGGTTTGTATGTACAAGGTGTAATAATGATACTGGAACTTTTCTGCACATGGTATGGGAGTGTCCGGTCATTGATGGATTCTGGGTGGAGGTGCATGGGTATCTTAATGCTCGTCTGGGGCTCCCAGCGGTGGTGACACCTGAGGTTAGCCTGTTGGGTCTTGTCAACGATATTGTTCCATCTAAACATGCTAAAATTCTTTATAGGTTACTAATGTTTTATGCAAGGAAGTCAATTCTGCTGAATTGGAAGCCCCCTAAAAAAACAACACTGTCTCATTGGATTTAGCTTTTTAATGCTACGCTTTCAGTATATAAGCTAACGTATAAAGCTAGGAGTGTAACGGAAAAATTTGAGAAGATTTGGGATGTTTGGTTGAGTGCCAATTCGGTCACAGTGTAATGGGGCTGGAGGAATTAAGAGAGGTCTAGCTCACTGCCGTTATGAATGTGTGTGTGAATGGGGACAGGTTATGATGAGATAACTCTGCTTTATGACAACATATATGTTTTTATGATGGATGTGGTTTATGTTACCGCCCTCTATACATGAAGTTGCATTGTCTATATGTAATCCCATCATTTTACCTGTCAATTGAATGTGAAGTTTGAGGTTACATTGTGTTAAGGGGGTTGTTCCCCTATTCAATGTATTGTTTACTTTTCTGTGAAAATGAAAAAATTAAGCCCTTAAAAAAAAAAAAATATGTATTTCCATTATGCCCCATGACAGCACCTGTGAGAGAATAGACTAGATAATTTTTAGAGTGGGTCTACTACTACTACTGCCTGCAAGACTTTTCTCCCAAAGGGCTCATGCAAACCGTATGCCCTCCGAGTCCGTGCTATGCGCATTGAGCCGCCCGCGGGACTGTTGTTCCGCACTCATATGGTATTATGAGTGCGGGACAATAGCGCCACGGGGGTGGTCCGATGCGCACAATGTATGCCGCTTCGGGACATATGGCCCACTCACGGACCGTATGTCTCGGAGGGCATATGGTAGTGTGCATGAGCCCAAAGGCTAAGTCCCGAGTAGAGGTTAGGTTAGTCTTTTTCTGCCCAGGAAGCCTGAAGGAACTTGAAGGTCTGCTGAAGAGTAGGCTAGACTTATAGTTCTCATTATCCATTGAGCAATCATACTGTTAGTAACTTTTAAGCCTCTTTCAGACGGGCGAGATTTACGCGCGGGTGCGATGCGTGAGGTAAACGCATTGCACCCGCACTGAATCCGGACCCATTCATTTCTATTGAGCGGTGCGTGAAAATCACAGCATGCGCCTCTTTGTGCGTTTAAATTATTAGTTAAATTTATTTATTTAATTTTTTTACCCCTCCAGCCCTATTGTACTAAGCATTCTGTATTAAGAATGCTATTATTTTCCCTTATAACCATGTTATAAGGGAAAATAATACAATCTACACAATGCCAAACCCAACCCCGAACTTCTGTGAAGAAGTCCGGGTTCGGGTCTGGGTACCAAACATGACGATTTTTCTCACGCGCGTGCAAAACGCATTACAATGTTTTGCACTCGCGCTGAAAAATCACGCATTTTCTCGCGACGCACCCGCATCTTATCCGGCCCAAAACCATGACGCCCGTGTGAAAGAGGCCTTAGACCCTTGTTTGGGCCCTGGAACTGAACAAATAACTGAGGGGCTTTCCTCCACTCTTTCGTTAAGTCTAGGTATTTACACATGCATCTCCTTACATCTAGTGTATGGAATTTTTCCGCGCCTTCATTTTTGGGATTCTGGCAAAAGGAGGGCAAAATGATTTATTGAAACCTGTGGAAATCGTAAACCACCTTAGGTAGAAAGGCAAGGTCCGGTCTCAACACAATTCTGTCGTCCAAGATCAAGGTATAAGAAGGGGAAGCGGATAAGGCTGCATTCTCTCCTACCCGCCTGGCTGATGTAATAGCTACAAGAAAGGCCGTCTTGTAAGACAACATTTTAAAGGAGATTAAGTCTAATGGTTCAAAAGGACTTTGTGTGAGCATGGAAAGGACAATATTTAAATCCCAGGGAGACTATCTGGGTTTAAAGGAGGGATTTAATCTAATTGACGCCTTTATGAATCATTTGATCCATGGATGAGATACCAGTCGAACAATACACTAAGGGCAGAAATCTGAACTTTAAGTGTACTAGGTCTGAATTTCTTATTGAGGCCTTCCTGTAAGAAACTTAAGATCAGTGGGATCTGTGGTGGAGCTGACAGATCCAAATTCGAGCCCGCAAACCTAATAAAAGGTTTTCCAAACTCAAATTAATGTCAGTTTTAACTTTTTTCGTATTGGCCAGTAGCGTTTGTACTACCTGGTCTGACAACCCCGACTTTAAGGAATTTCCTTTCAATATCCAAGGGGCTCCTGAAACAACAAATCCTCCCTCTCTTGAAGTATCCAGGGGTCCAAAAGAGACAGGTTCCTTAACCAAGTAAACCATACTCTCTTTAGCCAATAAGGGGCTATTAAGATTACAGTTGCCTCCTCCCTCTTTATTGTCTGGATCACTCTGGACAAAAACGTTAGAGGTGGAAATGTGTAAACTAGATCCTTGCCGCAAGGTTGTCCCCTTGGCCTGATCCCTTGGGTTGAGAGAGAAAACCTTTTTGCATTTGTTGTTTTACAGGAAGCAAACAGATCTATTGATGGGGATCCCCAGAGATATACTATTTGTTCGAACACCTCCTGGCACAGGCACCACTCACCCTGACTGACCTTGTGCCTGCTCAGGAAGTTTGCCCGAGAGCTCTCTGACCCCTTTAGATGTACTGCTAAAAGAGAATAGACTTCCCCTTCTAGGGACTGGAAGATCTTGGATAACAAATTTAGTAATTGAGGAGACCTTGTTCCCCCCTGCCTGTTGATGTAGGCTACCGCTGTCGCACGGTCTAACAGAATCCTTACATGCCTGTTTTTTTAGGTAGGGAAGGCATTCCTTCAGAGCACAGTATATCGCCCTTAGCTCTCTGTAGTTTTGAGATTGTTGGCTTTGAAATACTGATCACTGTCCCTGGGAAAACCCCAAAACTGAGTGAGTCCCCCACCCTTGAGGGCTGGCGTCGGTTGTGATGATTAGAGGATTGTCCTTTATCCATTCCACCCCTTGACTCAGGTTTTCTAACATTGTCCACCACATCTAGGAGTTTCTTAGCGACAAGGGTAGCGGAATTTTGAGATTTAGTGAAAATAATTCCTTGTCCCAGTGAGAAAGGATGTGCATCTGAAGAATTCTGGGTCTGAACTGTGCCCATTTTACAGCTGGTATACAAGATGTTATTAATCCTAGAATTGACATCGCCTCCCTTAGAGTGGTCACTCGGGACTTGCTGAATTCCCCTATCCTTTGTTGTATTGACCAAAGCTTTCCCATCGGGAGGTAGGACTTTTGGGATGGTGAATCTAGCTGAATTCCCAGGAAGTTGCATTGGTAACTGCGTCAGACACGATTTTTCCCATTTTATAATTCAGCCCAAGTTCATTAAGGTCTTCAACACTTCCTGAACTTGAGTTTAAAGGGAACCTGGAGACTACCCCACCACTAGCAAGTCGTCTAGATAAGGAATAATTATAATGTCTGACCCCCCTATTTGTGCCATCACCTCCCCCATCAATTTTGTAAAAATTCTGGGCGCCTGCGATATTCCAAAGAGGAGAGATCTGAACTAAAGGTGGACAACTGACTCTTTCACCTGTACTGCCACCCTGAGATATTTCTGAGACTAGGAGTGTATGGGTACCTGGTAATAGGCGTCCTTGATATCTATTGATGCAATGCCACAATTGGGAAACAAATGAAGAATTGTTGATTAAATTTTTGGTATGTTAGTGTTAAAGGAGGTATTACTTATTGATATTTATGCAAATCTCAATAATTAATATTCATAAATAGGCGTAATCGTCGGGTGATGACTCCGCCTATTTATGCCTTAATGAACAACAATTTACTGCTGATTACCTTAATCTAATCACCAACTACACTTACTGCATGCGCCTTACTGACTACCGCTAGTAATCACACGTTATACAATAGATACAAATGACACAGTATTTATTAATACTAACAGAATACAAGTAATACAGTGCCAACAATATGCTACCTCTACGGCAGCGATTCCTTGCAATTATAAAGGAATTATAGGTTTATAACTATATATATCTATAAACAGATGGATAGATATATATTGTTATAACAATGCACAATAATATAGATACACACACTAATACAATACACTAACACGGCACTGACTACACTAATGCAGTCCCAAATCCACCCCAAGATCTAACTAGTATCAATGACCATACACATTCATACACCTTAACGGTCGCCCACCCAAGCCTGACTATATACTATCCCTAAGGGGGCGAATCAGGGGTTATTACATAAACTGTGCTGCTGGGGTAAGCAGGACAGTTGCGGGGGTAGAGACACCGGGGACGTTAATACCGGGGATATCAGGACCTGGGTCAAGGGAAAATGAGGGTTACCAGGGGTATAAGAGATGAGGGTATATTATGGGAGGGCAACAAGGTATGGGGGGAAATAAGGGATATAGGGTGGTCTATAGGGTTAGGAGGGTTTATAGGGGGGTAGGTAGGGTATAGGAGGGTATAGGGGGGGTAGGTAGGGTATAGGAGGGTGGATTATATAGGGGGTGTAGGTAGGGTATAGGAGGGAGGATTATATATATCGTTGGTGGTATAGAGGGGGGGTTGATACTTATGGTTTCTCTGCTCGTTGTCCAGGGGGGCTCGTTTTGTCCAGGGATGATCCTCTTAATGCCGGTGGTCGTTCTGACTACCGCAGCGTAGCGCTGCTGGACTATTTAAGTCCAGCAGCGCTCGCTCCCGAGGCCGCCCGTCCCGCGGCGCGCATGCGCGTCGTCGGCCCGAACACGTGGGCCGGCGCGGTGATATGACGTCACCGCGCCGGCCCGCGCCCCCCAGAGCGCGCTTCTAGGCGGAGGATTCCTTTGATCCTCCGCCTGTAGTCCCCTGCATACCTCGCGGCGCGATAATTATTGCGCCGGAGGTATGCAGATAACAGAGGGAGGGATGTTTGTTTCCCTCTCTCTGTTATGTTAACTATCCCCAGCAGCTGGGGATAGTTAAATACCAAAAGGCATCGGATCTCTATTGATCCCATGCCTTTTGATGTCACCAGAGGCTGGACATGATTGTCCAGCCAGCTGGTGACCTTCCTCATCCCCTGCAGGGATGCAGGAGGAGGGGGGGGGGGTCACATATTGTCTGATACTATATGTGTATGGATGCTTGGGGCACATCCATACACATATATATCTATATACATATATATATATATTTATCTAAATACATATGTGTATATTCATTGATGTTTGGGGCACATCCATGAATATACAGCTATACACAGGGCACAAATATTAAGCCCATCCATACCTGTATCTGTACATATACACGGAGATGCAGGCCGAAAAGGGGCCTATATACATCTCCGTGCATATCCACAGATCCCACCCGGACGAGCCCATGGACAAGGGCTAATATATATGTATATATGTCAAGGCATACATACATATATATTTAAATATGACATTTCCCTCAACAATCCCCCTGTTGTCGGGAATACGACAATAAACATTTTGGGGGAAGGGTTGGGAGGCATTTGCCTCCTCAATCGTAGCCTTGGTGACAGTTACAGGGAGGACTAAAGTAATCTGACTCTTAGGTACCTAGACATCACTCATCGTGTATAACATCTCCATCCTGCCTCTCATTAAAAGGTCTCCATCCACCGAATACACCATCTTCGTCTCCTTGGATAACTTTCTTGGTATCTTATGATCTTTAGGTGACAGCCACTCCCAAACTCCGGAACGGCTTCACCCTTGCAGTCTTTTGATCACTCCACTCAGCGACCGTGTATGGTCTTTTCTTTCTCTTTACCAGTGTTGCTTTCCCGGCGTCAGTCCACCGCAATGTCAGTGCCAGTCCTTCGGTGTCAGTCACTCCCAATGATTCTGGAATGACTTTACCCTTATGTAGCACCTCCTTCTGGGGTACTGACGGCTGTAGGTTGGCCTTTTAAATTATCTTGATTGAAGACTTAGTTGTTCGAGAGGTTCTCCCATGGACAGATACGTAGATATTTATAAGGCAGGACAGAGTTTCTGGTGCGGGGTGATGTCATAGTACCTAAATTCTAACCGCGGGAAGGAACCCCGCACTACCACCATTCAGTCCAACCCTTACAAAAAGTCATCATTGTCGATGTTAAAGTGGCAAATGCTTTGGTAATGAGGGGCCTGACCCTAGGGAATCTACTCTTCCCCACTCACGCAAACAGGTCCCATCCCTCCCCATACAGCCTAATTCAATTTAGTGTGTACCCATAGAGGCTCCAGCAACCTGGCCTATCTTTCTACACCTCCAAAGATGCCGGTAGTTAACAGACTTCCGTGTCATTGGGAAATGACTATAGGAAGCAAGTGTGCGTTCAACCATAATGTAGTATGGCCGTCGCACAATTGCACCCAGAGCCTCCACGGGCACACAAGGAACTCACAGGCTTATCATCAATATGAATCTATACACAGTATAACGGTTACAGAGTGGCCTAGGATACATCCCGAACCCTTATATGAAACTCTACTATATTATAACACACATATATATATATAATGCTATGAGGTTACAGAATGTCCTTTGGATTTTCATCCCGATCCTCATAGGAAACAGTATGTCCATTCAGTCTCTGGCTTCAGGACTTTGTTGGAGCTAAGTCCTGAGCCTCCTACGATTGACTTCATGAAGCTCTGTCTGGTTCTGGTTTAGTTGGTCCGCAAGTCTCTTGACCCTCCTGTAGATTAGACACAGTCCCGTGTACATGATGATTACCAGAACCAGAAGAACTATCACCGGGTGTATCAATAGATTAAAGAAGGATGTTGCCTTGGGGCTGTAGCCGAACAGGCTTTCCCACCAGGAAACTTTGGAGTCTTTGTCCAAGGCGGTAGTGATTGCCGTTATTTTGTTCTTGTCGTGGGTCAGTTGGATGGTGGCCCGTTTCTCAGTTTCTCGAAGATTTTGGAGTATTTCGTTTTCTTGGCTGAAGTCTAGTAGGAGGTGTTTGAGCTCTATCCCAAAACCCAGAGGAATCTTCTGGAGTCTCACCGGAACGTCAGGGCGGATGTCGAGTCTCTTCTCCGGGGTGATTGGTGTCCTTCCTTGTAGCTCTGCGACATCTAAACCTAGGACGGGACTAAGGGTGCAATACGCTCCAGGGAGGAGTTCTCCTCTCTCGGTGCAATTAGTTCCATAAATGGTGTAAGACATATTTTGCCTCTGGTACCAGCACCAATACCCTTGCCCCAAGTATTTAGGGGAGGAGGGCATTGGGCTGGCCTTCATCTCACAGGACCCCTCGGTGCTCCAGCACTGGTGTCTTAACACCCGATCCTGACCACCTTGACAGAGGATGGCATCCTCTTTCTTCCAGCATCCCTCTGTGTCTAACAGATAAGGATGGCCTCCCTCATAGGTTAGAACGCCCGAGGGGAGCTGTGGATGAAGCACCGTCTGGTTATTTATGACAATCCCTAGGTTAACTGCACTGTAACCCTGTCTAAGATGACCAGATACCGGAGCCAAGGATGACGCAGTGCAAGTGAGATTCCTACAGCCTTGCCACTGTACTACCCACCAGTTGGTGTGATTGGCTGCAAAAGGAGATATAAGAGGACTTACCCGTTGGCGGAGGTTAAATGGAAAGTGGCCGCCGTACAACGATGATACAATATGTTTAAGGTTGCCTGAGAGTTCACTCTGGACTTGCGTACACGCCAGAGCGAGCTGAGCTCTATCCTGTTCTTCCAAGAGACCCACAACTAACCTTCTAAACTTCTCTCGTAAAGCAGAAGATAGAGAGGTAGTGGCATCTATGTGCGAATGCTGCAAACCCTCTAAGACGTGGTTTACATCAAGCTGGGTCTCGAATCCTTCTCCGGCGTGTCGCGCAACATCCCCAAGTTTACCTCTCAGGACTTCCATATCCATAGTGTTCAGGGCGCCCACTCCCAATGCACCTCCGCCTAATCCCATGGCTATCAGATCTCTTCTTCTCCTTTGATTCCGGTGTATGAGATCATCCTTTCTTACCTCTTGCCCCGCCTCTATCCAACCTCTTATCATGTCAATTTGGTTCCTCACAAACTCCCCACATCTGTGATCCCATTGGTCGACTCGGAAGTCATCTACGGAAATTCTCCAAGTAAAAAGGACGAATTTTGTCCCCGTGATGATCTTCCATGGGGATGACAGTTGAGGAGCTATAGGATCTGCCAATTGATGGATAGGGGCGTTGCAAGAGTCTAAATGCATTTTTACAGGTTGGAGACCTGTTGCTTCATAGGGGATCCTCACCACGGTTACACAAACTTGCCCTCTACCTTTGAACGGATACCATTGGTCACTTTCTCCAACCTGTAGCACTAGTTTTCCTACGGGTTTGGATTTAGACAGATAGACCCATTGTGTAAAGGTCCAGCACCCTTCATCTACTGCCTCGCAAAAAGGCCATCTAAACGAACCATCTATATTGATGTCAAAGTTAATATCCCTGCCACTCGGGTCTTTCCAATCGGAAGACACATACCTCCCCCGGTATTCCTCATTCATAGGGGTACCGTCCATCCATACATCCACTGTAGGGGTATCCACTCCATTGCACACCAAATCCCATCTCCAGGGATTAGTGTCCAAGGTTACCATCTGGGTATCTTGTTCCCAGTGGGCATAGGTGATGAAATAATATCCAGTCACCTCCTGAACGCACTTGTCTCTCATGATGGTGATCATAAAAGACCGTATGGATGGAGATCCCTTTAACTGAGCATACCTGAGATCCTTGGCATCTGTCCGTACTTTTAAAACGGTGGCTCGGTAAAAGCCTTCCAGTTTTACCGGACCACTCTGGTCATTCCATAGGACCTGGCCAGAGTTACTGTAGTTTAACTTTAGCATCATTATACTGGTTCGTATGTAATCTGTGGACACGTGTCCCTGAACATAACTGGATTCCCTAGTGATAATCATCTGGGAATCTCTTAACATGCAATAAGCTTTTAGGGTGCCCTTTATCGGAATGGGTCTGTCAAAATATGTCCTTACCCTCAGCCCATCTTGGCTATCCCTCCTTATGAAGGTAGCTTTAAGGATATACCAGCCACTATATTCTGCACCCGTGACATCCTCGGGACTCAGAACCCCCTCCTTGGTACACAATACTGTGGTAGTGTTGGCTTCCACTTGTTTGTAAGGATGCAGGTGAGGGTCCCTAGACACCCATCTTAAGGATCTCATAGGAGTAGGGTCAGAGTCCCGAAAATGTCTGAATTCTTTGAGGCAGAGGGCATGTAAATCATGTTGTATGGCAGACACATTCTCCACAGGGGTATAATGTTGAATTACACCTTGGGCAAAACTCTCCCTCTGGAAACCATACAGATACCACTGTCCTGGTGTAAAGGAAAAGTTCTCGTATGGTTTCAGGATTTTGCCCTCCAAACATTCCACCATTAAAAGGCCGGGTTTATTCATAGATATGTCAGCCATATCATTATTAACTCCCAGGCCCTCCCCCGAAGAGGTTGAGCCCGCCATCATCATGCTTACCACCAGTGCCACAAGTTGGGGATATGCCATGTTCAGAGGATTTCTATATCTTTTCAGGCTAGTCGTAACCTTGGTGAGTCTCCCTCCCGTGATCTGTTAATTCAATGTGTATGTAATTAGTTTCATGGATCCACCCTCGACCCACCAAACCCCCCCCCCCCCCGTTTACCCTACTGCGTGAGGGTTATGTTATTGTATTGGGGAGGCTCGGGTGGCCTTGGCCTGGTCGATATGGATCCATAAAACTCCCTGTCGCCTACGTGACTTTTTCTTGGTTGTCATCGGCCTTTGCACCTTTAGCATGGTGTCACCCATTACTTCAAGGACCTGATAGGGTCCTTCCCAGTTTGCATCCCAGGGGCCGGCCCGACGGAAGATTTTCACCATCACCAGCTCTCCTACAGAGGGCATTGGTGTTTCCCCCTGTAGATACGGTCTGTGTAGCCGTATTGCTGCATGAGGCAATAACTCCTTCAGGTTTAGTTGTACCTGTTGGAGAAATAGGTCTCTGGCGATGGCGTTCTTTACCGGTTCTGACACCAGGGGTTCATTGGGCAGGCATAGGGGCATTTTGCGTCCGGTCATTAGTTCGAACGGGGTGATACCGGTACTGGTAGCCTCAGTAGCTCGGATTCCCATTAGCACGGCTGGTAGAGAGGTTACCCATGAGGAACCTTTCTCCAGTAGTGCTTTAGAAAGTCGTGTTTTTATGGTCCGGTTCATCCGCTCCACGATGCCCGCTGACTGAGGGTGGTAAGGCACATGAAACCTTTGCTTTATGTCTAAAAGACCACAAAGCGCTTTCATTACCTTACCCGTGAAATGGGTCCCTCTGTCTGACTCTATCAATCTGGGGATACCCCATCGTGACAGAACCTGTTCCCAGAGAACACGGGCAGTGGTTGTAGCCGAATCGTTGACCGTGGGGATGGCTTCTACCCATTTAGAGAAAACATCCACTACCACCAGTGCGTAACGATAGTTACGACTTCCTGTTGGTAAAGGTCCTATAAAATCTATTTGTAGTGCGGACCATGGACCATCTGCAGGAGGAACTCGCTGCAACACCGGCTTCAGGGCTGACGCCCTTGGGTTAACCTGAGCACATACCAGGCACTGTTGTGTTACTTCCTCTACTGTGTTGGACATTCCCGGCCAGTATAATTTGTCTCTCAGGAGAGACAAGAGTTTATCCCGGCCCAGGTGTCCAAACAGTTGGTGGTTCAATCTGGTCAGTTCTGCTTGCAAATGCTGTGGAACCACGGGAAGAGGAAGCTGTTGTGTACCGGCATCATAACACAGGATCCCTTGCTGTCTTGACCAGGGATGCTGTGGAGATGTGAGGTGTGTCATTAAAAGAGGGTCTTTTGCTTGTTCCTCCTCAAATGACACCGGGCCTTTACTCAGGTTGGTACGAACTGCAATCTGGTAGGCCGGTAACGGCTCAGTGTCTGTTTCCTGAAGGATCCCAGATACTGCCGCTAGTTTGGCCAATTCATCCGCCTTGTTGTTACCTAGCGTCAAAGGCTCATCCCCTTTTTGATGCGCAGGGATTTTTATGATGGCTGCTTCCGCCGGGTGTGCCATGCCCCATTCCCAAAGTTCTTTCAGGACCGATAAATGAGCCAGAGGTTTGTTTTGGCTATCCACAAATCCTCGTCTTTTCCATGTGTCCAGGTGCAGGGTGAGAGAACGAACTACATATGAACTGTCGCTATATATAGTTCGTTCCCCTGGGGGTTGAAGAAATAAGGCTTTCTTGACTGCCTCCAGTTCCGCCCGCTGTGCCGACATGTGACCTGGTAACTTGACAAGATTCTGGGTACCTGTGGTCTCATCCAGCACAGCAAAACCTGTGACATAGGTCCCATCCATGAAAAATCGAGAGCCATCAACAAAGATGACTCTGTCTTCTGGATGTTTATCGGTCCTGAAAATTTGTGGCGCGTTGATGTGCGCTGGTTGGCCACAGTCATGTTCGGTGCCAGTTAGGTTCAGTAACTGGGATAGAACATACCTGGCTTTGTGGTTCACCTGTAGACTCCGGCCACTGAGATCCATAATCCACCTCCCAAATCTCTGTTGGGAGACTCCAGGGAGTGTATCACGGAGCAGGAGGGCCAATGGAGAGTGTGGAGTCTGCAAAGTGAGGGGCCTGAAGCCTACAATATGCTCAGTGGTTTTGACGGCATAGTGTATGGCTGCCAGTTGTTTGGCACACTCATCGAACCCTCGTTCAACAGGCGAAAGTAACCTGGAGAAGTATCCCAGCGGTCTAGTGTCATACCCTATCTGCTGTAGGAGGACCGCTGAGATAGACTCCGTCCCTGCATGCGCCTGTATGGCTATTTCCCCTTCAGGATGGGGGGTAGCCAATACAGGGGCAGAGGAGAGGTCCCTTTTCAAAGTAGAAAAGGCCTCTTCCTGTGCATCAGCCCAACCTTTGATTGAGGGGCAGCAAAATCCTCTATGAACTCCCTCATGAAATTAGCAACTCCCAGGTATTTTCTTAAATCCTGTAGAGTGCCCGGCCTAGGTAACTTTACCATGGCTTCCACTCTGGCCGCCACGATCCCTTTGGCTCCAAAAGAAATTTGGACTCCAAGAAAAGTCACCTCCGTTCTGGCCAAATTTGCCTTGTGGGGACTCAGCTTGAGTCCTGACTTGGCCAGGAGTCCCAGTAGCTCTTTTAACAGAACCAAGTGTTCTTCTATGGTTTCTGTTTGTAAGAGCAGGTCATCCACGTATTGCAGAAGGCATCCTGGCCGTGAAAATACACTCAGAACGGCCGCCAATGCCTGGTGAAAATACGTGGGACTACTGTGGAATCCCTGGGGGAGTACACCAAACATGTACTGTTTGTCCCCTACTGTAAAGGCAAATTTGTACCTACAGTTTTCAGTGAGTTCAATTGAGAAGAACCCATTGGCAACATCTATGGTTGAGAATATGCGACTTTTGCCGCTTATTCTGGCCATGATGTCGGGAGTCTGTGCCACCACTGGAGCGGACATTGGGGTGTACTTGTTGAGGACCCGGAGATCTATGGTTAGCCTCCATGCATTGGTGTCCTTTTTCTTTACTGGCCAGAGGGCATTGTTGCATTTAGAATTGCCCTCTATGACCACCCCCTTAGTTTTCAATTCTTGGACAGTGTCCAAAATTGAATGGGTGGCTTCTGGCGGAAAGCGGTATTGGCGTTGAGGTGGAGGGTCGGGACCTTGTATGTCCACCTGAACTCCAATCAGTCTGCCACAATCGTTTTTTCCCTGGGCCCACAGATCGGGGTACTCATACACAATAGGCTCAAGATCTGGATTATGCGAGATCTCAGGCCATTTGTGTTCAAGTACTTCAGTAGAGTCATCTACTGTTGGCAATGGTGGTCCCAGAAACTGGCGTTGGATGACAAACACCTTGGATTGTCTGGGACCCTTCCATACGATACTATTTGCCAGATCTAGGATCCACCCATTTTGTGTCATTACGTCGGTTCCAATAATGTTGTCAGAACCGGGGTAATACCACATGGGGATCCTAAGGGTCGTGTGAGTGGTAATCTGGACAATTACTTCTTCTATTCTGTGGGCCTTCACCCCCCCTTGTTGGTGATCAAATCCGATCACCACACACTGAGGGCTGTTGGGATGTAAATCATGTTTGACATTGGTAATGGAAATTTCCGCACCAGTGTCAAGCATGATTTCGGCGTCCTGATTTTTGATTTTGGCTTTTATGTGGGGTCTCCCTGAAGAATCCAGTATGATAGGACATACTGGCGCCAGTTCTTTAGGGATCCCTGATCTTCAATCAATTTCTACCAGACTCCCAGTAGGTACCTGTGAGGTACATACTGCCACTTGTGGGTTCTTGTTATGGACCCTTAGTGTGGATTCCAGGGATTCCACACTCCTTACCGAACGCGCTGGGTCATTCACAACAGCCACACGTTTCGGTGTCTGGACCTGTGAATGTCCCAGATATTCCCCCACTGGTTTGGCATAATTAGGTTTCATCTTGAAACCGTTATTATTGCCCGTTCTCTCAGGATTTGTCCGGTTATTACGTGACCATTGTGGACAATTCCTCTTTATGTGCCCGTATTGTAAACATAGGAAGCATCGAATGCTTCCCATCCTTTCCAGTGGCGGGGCCGTGGGGCGAATAGTTGAATTACCCTTTGTGTGCTGTACCCGATCATCTTGAGATATATCAGGTACAGGCGCACGCTCCGTCACTTTGACGAATTTCTTATTGAGCAGTGTATCCTGTCTGCACTGCTCAATAATCATAGCAGCATCCGTGAGGGATGGTTCCCTGGCTGCGCTCAACCGGATTGCAGTATCAAGGTATGGGAATTTCTCCACAAACATACGTATCATACCCTGTGGAATTCCGACACCGTGATCTTTTGTAACCCTTCTATACATGGCTTCAAACCGACTACACATAGACAAAGGTTCGTCATGTATAGTGGGTTTGAACTTGGACAGGATATCTGGAGTGACGTCCCAATGGCCCGTTGCCAGTCTCATGAGTATGGAGAGACGTTCCTCCTTGTCATAAAACTGCCCATTCATGGGTTGTGTCCTCCCCGTTACCTCATACCTTTGGTTTAGGTGTGTAGGTAACCATAACTTGAATAACTCCATGCGATATTCGTGAGCCACTGAATACTTGTTACAGTGACCCTCGAAAATATCACATGAAGTAAACGGATCTACAATGGGATCATATTTTGGGATCTCTTTGCAAATCCGTAACAGGAAGTTTATCCTTTCCATACTGGAATGGTTAGGGTAAAAATCTTCCTGTCTTTCCGGACGCGTTGGCGGATTGGAAGTGGTAAATGGCCAACCACTTTCCTCTCTCCAATCGTTGTCCTGTTCCTGGAATCGGTTGCTACCCCTATTCTCCCTGGGTGTTTGGGTAAAAGGTAGCGTCCGTTCCACATGTACCCTGGTGTCTACTGCCTCGGGTGTTTGATCCGTGGAAGATATTGGCGCTGTCGCCGCTGTCTCCCCATGTGCCGTTCCCGAAAAACAAACCTGTTTCGTGGGCACCATGCTGTTAGCACCAGGCCGTGACAGATTCGAGATGACCTGCTGAAAATCCGCAATGGTTTGCGTTTTTGCAGCCATGTCCTCTCGAAGTTGAACAATCATGCTATCCATAGATACCGTATTGTTCCTGAACTGATTTATCTCAGTGTACAGTCTGAGCAGTTCCTTGTCCATGTCAGAGTAGAAACTCTCCTTGTCCGAGAGTCTAGACTCTAACACGCAAATCTCCCTGCCCCTCTCGACCGTACACTGGGACTTCTCTTGTAGTTGTGTTTGTAATGTGTGCAACTGTTTAATGTTCTCAACACAACAATTGCAGTGAAAGTTTGCCATGTTGGAAACTTCCTCTGCCTTTGTTGTGCTGTTAAGTGTTTCTAGATGTTCTGGCTTCCAAATGATATCCTCAAAGGTATGAACCAATTTGGCTAACATTTGGAGTCGTTTTTTTGTTTTTTTGAACACACTACGACTAATGCACAGTTTATCGTGAGCGTATGCCTGGTCCAATAAAGTGGACCATAGCAGCTCAGTGGATTTGTAAGTGGTGGGGATGATGGGGTTGTATGTGCTATGTTTGCTGAGGTGTTGCAGTGTGGTGAAGTTCATACTCACTTTTTGACGAGAGGCCATCTTCATTGGTGTCGTTGATACTGTGTTTCTGCGTGGAGGAGGTCCTTCAATATTCGGAACGCCTTCTCCCGACCAGCCAGACGACTTCTGTTTCAATGATGATGGTTCTCTCTGCAGTGGTGTATGTGATGACTTCTCTCCAGTTGGCGTGTAAGGGAATCAGAAAATATTAGTACACAAAGATCAGGAAAGATTTTAGATTCTCTGTTGTAGAGTTTGCTCTGTGTCCGGTTCTGATCGAGAAAAACCCGCTCTACCTGTCCGAACCTTCAGGCTATGGACGCTCAGAATCCACTGACCGCGTCCTTCCCACCTGATTAGTTTACAGCGTAAGCGATTTTTCCGTTCCAAAACCAACCACAGATACAAACTCACAGCAGTGGGCCTGGCTCGCCAATGTTAAAGGAGGTATTACTTATTGATATTTATGCAAATCTCAATAATTAATATTCATAAATAGGCGTAATCGTCGGGTGATGACTCCGCCTATTTATGCCTTAATGAACAACAATTTACTGCTGATTACCTTAATCTAATCACCAACTACACTTACTGCATGCGCCTTACTGACTACCGCTAGTAATCACACGTTATACAATAGATACAAATGACACAGTATTTATTAATACTAACAGAATACAAGTAATACAGTGCCAACAATATGCTACCTCTACGGCAGCGATTCCTTGCAATTATAAAGGAATTATAGGTTTATAACTATATATATCTATAAACAGATGGATAGATATATATTGTTATAACAATGCACAATAATATAGATACACACACTAATACAATACACTAACACGGCACTGACTACACTAACGCAGTCCCAAATCCACCCCAAGATCTAACTAGTATCAATGACCATACACATTCATACACCTTAACGGTCGCCCACCCAAGCCTGACTATATACTATCCCTAAGGGGGCGAATCAGGGGTTATTACATAAACTGTGCTGCTGGGGTAAGCAGGACAGTTGCGGGGGTAGAGACACCGGGGAACCGGGGACGTTAATACCGGGGATATCAGGACCTGGGTCAAGGGAAAATGAGGGTTACCAGGGGTATAAGAGATGAGGGTATATTATGGGAGGGCAACAAGGTATGGGGGGAAATAAGGGATATAGGGTGGTCTATAGGGTTAGGAGGGTTTATAGGGGGGTAGGTAGGGTATAGGAGGGTATAGGGGGGGTAGGTAGGGTATAGGAGGGTGGATTATATAGGGGGTGTAGGTAGGGTATAGGAGGGAGGATTATATATATCGTTGGTGGTATAGAGGGGGGTTGATACTTATGGTTTCTCTGCTCGTTGTCCAGGGGGGCTCGTTTTGTCCAGGGATGATCCTCTTAATGCCGGTGGTCGTTCTGACTACCGCAGCGTAGCGCTGCTGGACTATTTAAGTCCAGCAGCGCTCGCTCCCGAGGCCGCCCGTCCCGCGGCGCGCATGCGCGTCGTCGGCCCGAACACGTGGGCCGGCGCGGTGATATGACGTCACCGCGCCGGCCCGCGCCCCCCCCCAGAGCGCGCTTCTAGGCGGAGGATTCCTTTGATCCTCCGCCTGTAGTCCCCTGCATACCTCGCGGCGCGATAATTATTGCGCCGGAGGTATGCAGATAACAGAGGGAGGGATGTTTGTTTCCCTCTCTCTGTTATGTTAACTATCCCCAGCAGCTGGGGATAGTTAAATACCAAAAGGCATCGGATCTCTATTGATCCCATGCCTTTTGATGTCACCAGAGGCTGGACATGATTGTCCAGCCAGCTGGTGACCTTCCTCATCCCCTGCAGGGATGCAGGAGGAGGGGGGGGGGGGGGGTCACATATTGTCTGATACTATATGTGTATGGATGCTTGGGGCACATCCATACACATATATATCTATATACATATATATATATATTTATCTAAATACATATGTGTATATTCATTGATGTTTGGGGCACATCCATGAATATACAGCTATACACAGGGCACAAATATTAAGCCCATCCATACCTGTATCTGTACATATACACGGAGATGCAGGCCGAAAAGGGGCCTATATACATCTCCGTGCATATCCACAGATCCCACCCGGACGAGCCCATGGACAAGGGCTAATATATATGTATATATGTCAAGGCATACATACATATATATTTAAATATGACATTTCCCTCAACAGTTAGATATAGATTCAGGTCCTTTAGGTTTATTATAGTCCGATAGGACCCATTTGGTTTGGGGACTAGAAAGAGCGTTGAATAAAACCCCTCTCCAATTTCTGCTATTGGAACTGGGACTAGAACTGATTTGTCCATTAGGCTTCTTATTTCTCCTAATAATGCCCTCTGTTTTGGAGAGTGTTGATTTAAGGCTGTAATTCTTAACTTTTCTGGTGGGGGTCTTTTGAATTCTAGACAATAGCCTTCTTTTATAATATCCTTTACCCGTGTACTTTATGTTATACTTTGCCAGGCTTGACACCATAAAGACAGATGACCCCTCACCTGAGCCCTGGCGTCATTGTTGAGAAGCATGTGAGGGCTGGGGCCTGGACTTAAATAAAAGGCCTTTTGATTTGTCGCTCCACCAATCATCACCTTTCTTTTGAAATCTGTCTTCATTCTTTTTGTCTCTGAAATTAAATGGTCTTCTATGTTTAGGAAAACTAGCCACCTTTTTTCTATCAGATGCTTTGTCTAATATTTCATCAAGTACTGGGCCAAATAAAAAATTACCCAATGGCACACAATTTTGACTTGGAAGCAACATCTCCTTTCCAACCCTTCAGCCAAAAAGATCTTCTGGCCGAGTTTGACAATGCGGCAGCTCTAGCTGATAACCTTAGAGCATCCAAAATAAAATCAACCACTTTTTATCATTGTCGGGATTGCTTCCAGCAGCTGCTCCCTCAGGGTTCTGCTAGCAATATGTGACTCTAACTCCCCTAACCAGATTTTAAGTGACCTAGCAACTAAAGTTGTAGCAATGTTTTGCTTAAAGGAAGATGTACAGGTGAAACTCTTTAATGCAGCTTAAAATTTGAATTTTGTGAAAAGGTTTAATATTTTAGGCTCAAAGTGTCACACTCTAGTCAGCTAATTAATCCATATCCCCTGGGCAAAGGGTACCTCAAAATTGTGACTTTGGGGTTTCATAAGCTGTAAATCATAATCAGCCAAATTATAACAAATAAAGGCTCGGAATATCTCGCTTTGCATGTTATGAGTTTATCTCATATGTTAGTTTCACCTTTTAAGTTGCATTACTGAAATAAATGAACTTTGCACGATATTCTAATTTTTCGAGTTTCACCTGTAGATGCTTCCCAATTTTTCCTAAGATAATTGTCTGCCCTTTTATCCATTGGGAGTGCTCACTTCTTATTAACTTTTGGCACAGGAGCATCTACTCTTGGAACCTCCTGCCATACTGCAACATCCTGATCATTAAAGGGGTACTTTCTTTTAACTGATCTGGGAACAAAAAACTTTTTTTCCAGCTTGTTCCATTCCCTCTTTATCAACTCTTTAATACAATCTTGGACAAGGAATACGCTCACCTTCCTTGGCTTCAGACTGTCAAACATTAATTCCGTTCTTGATTTTGCCTCCTTTTCATCCTCTATCTCCATGGTGGCTCTTACAGCTTTTAAAAGAAGGTCCGTGTCTTCCACTTTAAACAGAGGCCTTTCCATAAGGTCCTCAGAGGAAGAATCTGAGCTTTCTACTACTCCCTCTTCTGAGAAGTCTAAATCTGTTTCTTGAGACTTCCTCTGCCTAGAAGAACCAGGAAGCGACTTTTTAAATTGTTCCACAGAGGAATGGACTTCCATCCTGACCAGATTCTGTATATTCTGGAACAAAGATGGGGATTCTTCCGCTACCAATTTATCCAGGCAAGGTTGGCAACAGGCTTTTGGGTAAGACGGGCTCAACTTCTTTTTGCATACCCCACATCCTCTCCCTTTGGACTTGTGGGTAGCCTTCCTGGGGGCTCTTTAACCACTTCAGCCCCGCTAGGTGAAACCCCCTTCATGACCAGAGCACTTTTCACACTTCGGCACTACACTCCTTTCACCGTTTATCGCTCGGTCATGCAACTTACCACCCAAATGAATTTTACCTCCTTTTCTTCTCACTAATAGAGCTTTCATTTGGTGGTATTTCATTGCTGCTGGCATTTTTACTTTTTTTGTTATTAATCAAAATGTAACGATTTTTTTGCAAAAAAATGACATTTTTCACTTTCAGCTGAAAAATTTTGCAAAAAAAAACGACATCCATATATAAATTTTTCGCCAAATTTATTGTTCTACATGTCTTTGATAAAAAAAAAAATGTTTGGGCAAAAAAAAAAATGGTTTGGGTAAAAGTTATAGCATTTACAAACTATGGTACAAAAATGTGAATTTCCGCTTTTTGAAGCAGCTCTGACTTTCTGAGCACCTGTCATGATTCCTGAGGTTCTACAATGCCCAAACAGTAGAAACCCCCCACAAATGACCCCATTTCGGAAAGTAGACACCCTAAGGTATTCGCTGATGGGCATAGTGAGTTCATAGAACTTTTTATTTTTTGTCACAAGTTAGCGGAAAATGATGATGATTTTATTTTTTTTATTTTTTCTTACAAAGTCTCATATTCCACTAACTTGCGACAAAAAATAAAAAATTCTAGGAACTCACCATGCCCCTCACAGAATACCTTGGGGTGTCTTCTTTCCAAAATGGGGTCACTTGTGGGGTAGTTATACTGCCCTGGCAATTTAGGGGCCCAAATGTGTGAGAAGAACTTTGCAATCAAAATGTGTAAAAAATGACCGGTGAAATCCAAAAGGTGCACTTTGGAATATCTGCCCCTTTGCCCACCTTGGCTGCAAAAAAGTGTGACACATCTGGTATCGCCGTACTCAGGAGAAGTTGGGGAATGTGTTTTGGGGTGTCATTTTACATATACCCATGCTGGGTGAGAAAAATATCTTGGTCAAATGCCAACTTTGTATAAAAAAATGGGAAAAGTTGTCTTTTGCCAAGATATTTCTCTCATCCAGCATGGGTATATGTAAAATGACACCCCAAAACACATTCCCCAACTTCTCCTGAGTACGGCGATACCAGATGTGTCACACTTTTTTGCTGCCAAGGTGGGCAAAGGGGCACATATTCCAAAGTGCACCTTTCAGATTTTGCAGGCCATTTTTTACACATTTTGATTGCAAGGTACTTCTCACACATTTGGGCCCCTAAATTGCCAGGGCAGTATAACTACGCCACAAGTGACCCCATTTTGGAAAGAAGACACCCCAAGGTATTCTGTGAGGGGCATGGCGAGTTCCTAGAATTTTTATTTTTTGTCACAAGTTAGCGGAAAATGATGATTTTTTTTTTCTCTTTTTTCCTTACAAAGTCTCATATTCCACTAACTTGCGACAAAAAATAAAAAATTCTAGGAACTCGCCATGCCCCTCACGGAATACCTTGGGGTGTCTTCTTTCCAAAATGGGGTCACTTGTGGCGTAGTTATACTGCCCTGGCAATTTAGGGGCCCAAATGTGTAAGAAGTACCTTGCAATCAAAATGTGTAAAAAATGGCCTGCGAAATCCGAAAGGTGCCCCTTTGCCCACCTTGGCTGCAAAAAAGTGTCACACATGTGGTATCGCCGTACTCAGGAGAAGTTGGGTAATGTGTTTTGGGGGGTCATTTTACATATACCCATGCTGGGTGAGAGAAATATCTTGACAAAAGACAACTTTTCCCATTTTTTTATACAAAGTTGGCATTTGACCAAGATATTTTTCTCACCCAGCATGGGTATATGTAAAATGACACCCCAAAACACATTCCCCAACTTCTCCTGAGTACGACGATACCAGATGTGTGACACTTTTTTGCAGCCTAGATGCGCAAAGGGGCCCAAATTCCTTTTAGGAGGGCATTTTTAGACATTTGGATCCCAGACTTCTTCTCACACTTTCGGGCCCCTAAAAAGCCAGGGCAGTATAAATACCCCACATGTGACCCCACTTTAGAAAGAAGACACCCCAAGGTATTCAATGAGGGGCATGGCGAGTTCCTAGAATTTTTTTTTTTTTTGCATAAGTTAGCGGATATTGATTTTTTTTTGTTTTTTTCTCACAAAGTCTCACTTTCCGCTAACTTAGGACAAAAATGTAAATCTTTCATGGACTCAATATGCCCCTCACGGAATACCTTGGGGTGTCTTCTTTCCGAAATGGGGTCACATGTGGGGTATTTATACTGCCCTGGCTTTTTAGGGGCCCTAAAGCGTGAGAAGAAGTCTGGAATATAAATGTCTAAAAATGTTTACGCATTTGGATTCCGTGAGGGGTATGGTGCGTCCATGTGAGATTTTATTTTTTGACACAAGTTAGTGGAATATGAGACTTAGTAAGAAAAAACAAAAACAAAAACAAACAAAAAATTTCCGCTAACTTGTGCCAAAAAAAATGTCTGAATGGAGCCTTACCAGGGGGGGGGGGGGGGGTGATCAATGACAGGGGGGTGATCAATGACAGGGGGGTGATCACCCATATAGACTCCCTGATCACCCCCCTGTCATTGATCACCCCCCCTGTAAGGCTCCATTCAGACATCCGCATGATTTTTTACGGATCCATGGATCCATGGATCGGATCCACAGAACGCATGCGGACGTCTGAATGGAGCCTTACAGGGGGGTTATCAATGACAGGGGGTGATCAGGGTAATCAGGGTGATCACCCCCCCTGTCAGGCTCCATTCAGACATCCGCATGATTTTTTACGGATCCATGGATCGGATCCACAAAACGCATGCGGACGTCTGAATGGAGCCTTACAGGGGGGTTATCAATGACAGGGGGGTGATCAGGGAGTGTATATGGGTGATCACCCGCCTGTCATTGATCACCCCCTGTAAGGCTCCATTCAGACGTCCGCATGTGTTTTGCGGATCCGATCCATGGATCCGTAAAAATCATGCGGACGTCTGAATGGAGCCTGACAGGGCGGTGATCAGGGAGTTTATATGGGGTGATCATGGGTGATCAGGGGTTTATAAGGGGTTAATAAGTGACGGGGGGGGGGGGGGTGTAGTGTAGTGTGGTGTTTGGTGCTACTGTACTGACCTACCTGAGTCCTCTGGTGGTCGATCCTAACAAAAGGGACCACCAGAGGACCAGGTAGGAGGTATATTAGACGCTGTTATGAAAACAGCGTCTAATATACCTGTTAGGGGTTAAAAATTTCGGATCTCCAGCCTGCCAGCGAGCGATCGCCGCTGGCAGGCTGGAGATCCACTCGCTTACCTTCCGTTCCTGTGAGCGTGCGCGCCTGTGCGCGCGTTCACAGGAAATCTCGGGTATCGCGGGAGGACGCGTATATGCATCCACCCAGAAGAGCAGGACCGCCAGCAGGACGCAATCCTGCGTACGGCGGTCCTGAGGTGGTTAAAGAGGACCTTTCACCTAAAAAAAAAAATATTTAAACTAAGACTATAGCGTTACTTACATGCCCCCATGATTTCTTGAACGTTAATTCTTTTTTCATTCTGTGCCCCCGTTTGTCCGCTATGCCCCCCGGAATAATTCCCACCGTCTATGCTAATGAGCCAGCCTTAAATGGGCTGGCTTTAAAAGTTCTCCCGGTCGTGATAGACGAAATCGCTCCAGTTCTCTGAAGTCTCGCGAGAACTGGAGCGTCTTCTCCCTGGCTAAGAGCGGAGCGCGCTGATTGGATGCGCTCCGTGCCAGGGAGAAGATGGAAGGCACGACCGGGAGAACTTTTAAAGCCAGCCCATTTGAGGCTGGCTCATTAGCATAGACGGCGGGAATTATTCCGGGGGCATAGCGGACAAACGGGGGCACAGAATGAAAAAAGAATTAACGTTCAAGAAATAATGGGGGCATGTAAGTAACGCTATAGTCTTAGTTTAATTTTTTTTTTTAGGTGAAAGGTCCTCTTTAACCTGTATCAACACCTAGCCCCAGAAACAGGTTACTAGAGAATATTTAAAAATAATCTCTCCAAAGGGAGACTGTGGGGTACAACCCCTCTTACCCCTCCCAGGAGTACCATGACGGCTTCTGCATGCTACTCCTGTGCTTCCCCTTCCTCCTGCACGTCGACGGACACCATAGAGGGGAATCTGGAAGGATAGCCTGGCTGTACTGGGCCAGGCTGTATCCACTTCCAAGTTGGCTGGCCGCCGTCCCCTTTTACAGGCCGCGCACTGTTTCAGTCCCTCCCCTTCCCTGACTCGTGTGGAACACACACACACACACACGTCACTTCCGGCGCGCCTGCTGGCTGCGCGCTGGAAACAGGACCTGCGGGAGCAAGTCGAATCGGTGAGCCAGGGACAGGATGCTTTTCTCCTCCCTGCGGAACTTCGCCCGGCCGCAGGCATGAAGGGAATGAGGTGGCCGCCAGGCATCCCCCCCATGGCAGAAAAAGGGGACAGAGAAATACCGGACTTTTCAGCGGCTCCTAATGGAGACTTACGCCGTTAGGGACCGCCAATAGGTATAAAAGAGACCCTGGAGGCCCTGCAGCCCCTGACAGATCCGAGAAAGATCCATCCCCCTGTCCTAAGGACAGGAAACGGGAAGAAACTGAGGATGGAATATGGAGAACCCCATTTAAAATCTGGGAAGTTCCTGTTTCCTGTCCGGAAGGGGGAGGATCTCTCACAGGTGCTGTCATGGGGCGTAATGAAAAGTGAAATTATGAAATTTCATCTACATGTTCCTTTAATTCTTTTGGAACACAAAGTGTTAAAGTTTTTTAAATCAGTTTTGAATACATTGAGGAGTGTAGTTTCTAAAATACAAAACAATTCTTTGTGGGAACATAACTGAAACCTACTCAAAGAACGCCACACATATATAGTACAAAAAACATCTTTATTAAATGTCCACAAATAGACATATACTATTAGTATCAAAGACAATTATAAAAACATTGCAGATAGGTGCCATGATGGATAATGTACCCCACCAGACTCCAAACTGGCTAATGTGAGGTTATTAAATACTACGTGTGCAATATTAATAGTAACAAGTCCAGCAAGCGGAACCCCTAAACATATCCTATGTAATATATATACCCAACCAGGGTTGATGTCTGGGGCCAACAATCTATAAACAAAAGTACCAAATAAAGGTCGCTATATAATATGAAATTGATCAGATTCAGACATCAAGATAATGGAAATAATGTGAAAAGGGAGCAGCTGTATCTCATCCGGTCCTGAAGACCATGATCACATTACAACAGTACAAAAACAAAAAGCAAATAACAGTTAGGCCGAATGCACATGGCCGTGGAACACGGTCGCAAGTGGTCCGTGGTATCCCGGCCTGGCATCCTGCTGACAGCAGGAGCGCACGGCGTCATTGGTTGCTATGACGCCATGCGCTTCATGCCGCCGCTGCACTACAGTAATACACTCGTATAGATCATATGAGTATTACTGTAGTGCAGCGGCGGCATGAAATGCATGGCGTCAGAGCAACCAATGAAGCCATGCGCTCCTGCTGTCAGCAGGATGCCAGGCCGGGATACCACGGACCGCTTACGACCGTGTGCATTCGGCCTTAGACACATACCAATTCAGAGCTGGAGAGGGCTTGAAAAACCCCAACTTACGTTTCGACACGCTTCTTCTGGGGGAGTCATCCCTGCAGCCCTCAGCTGTTCTGGCGCAGCTCTGACAGCCCTCAGCTGTTCTGGCGCAGCTCTGACACCCCGCAGCCCTCAGCTGTTCTGGCGCAGCTCTGACACCCCGCAGCCCTCAGCTGTTCTGGCGCAGCTCTGACACCCCGCAGCCCTCAGCTGTTCTGGCGCAGCTCTGACACCCCGCAGCCCTCAGCTGTTCTGGCGCAGCTCTGACACCCCGCAGCCCTCAGCTGTTCTGGCGCAGCTCTGACACCCCGCAGCCCTCAGCTGTTCTGGCGCAGCTCTGACACCCCGCAGCCCCCAGCTGTTCTGGCGCAGCTCTGACACCCCGCAGCCCTCAGCTGTTCTGGCGCAGCTCTGACACCCCGCAGCCCTCAGCTGTTCTGGCGCAGCTCTGACACCCCGCAGCCCTCAGCTGTTCTGGCGCAGCTCTGACACCCCGCAGCCCTCAGCTGTTCTGGTGCAGCTCTGACACCCCGCAGCCCTCAGCTGTTCTGGTGCAGCTCTGACACCCTGCAGCCCTCAGCTGTTCTGGCGCAGCTCTGACACCCCGCAGCCCTCAGCTGTAGTGGAAGGTGCTTGGTACTACAGCCTGATGTCAATGGCAGCAGCACTTCAGTGACCAGCTCTCTCCATTACACAGGTTACATAGCTGTGTAGTACTGGTGCCAGAGCTACATCCGGACAGCTGATCAGTAGGACCCCTGCCGATCCTGAGAATAGGCCATCACTTAAATGCTGGACAACCCCTTAAAAACAATGTAGAGAAGCTGTGGGATGCTCATCTGTGAGTACACCGGCACTCAGCAGGTTCAGTGTGTCACTGCAGAGTATTAACACTTTCAGTTAGTCATCAGTTGGTATTCGTTACTTCTACAAGTTCTTGGGCAGCCAGGGCACTATAACAACACAGGTTCATGGGCTGCGGGGAAAAAAAAAGGATGAAAAAATTCTGGCATTAGCAGCTTTATATCTATCCAACACACAGCCCCATATCAGATACATCCCTCCCTTCAGCCCCCTCCAACGTACAGTCCCACGTAAGAAGCATCACTCATCTCACTACAGTCTCCTCCAACCTACAGCCCCATGTAAATAACATCACTCTTCTCCCTTCAGTCCCACGAAAATAATGTCACTCTCTTTAGTCTTCAACAAACAGTCCCATGCAACAATAAAATAAAAATCACTGCCCCTCCATTCATCTCCTTCTAACATACAGTTCCATGTAAGAAAGATCACCATAACATCCCTCCTTCAGTCTTGTCCAACACACAGCCCCATGCAAAAAAAAATAATGACTCAACTCCAAAAAACAGTCCCATGACCCCTACGTAAAAAATAATAATACCACTGCCTCCCTTCATCCACCTGAAAAAATAGCCCCACCTAAACGCAAAACCATCGCTCCCCTCCACAGTCCTCACACAACAGCCGCGCTCACTCCGTCCTCACCCACGAGCACTGGTGTTTCTCTTCCTTATTCTGGGAGGCCCCGCCCATTAGACAACGAGACCCCGCCTCTTCCTATATTCTACCTACCAGGAGCAACTTGCATTCTAGACACGACGAGATACAACAGCTGCCGGCAGGGGGCGTTGTTGGATGTAATTTATGCTCCAGACGCCTGCAGAAAACCTCTATTGATCCTGCGTCTCTGCTGCGTGACGTCACATATCCTTAGCCACCAGGTCGCCGGCTGATGACGTCAGAGAAGATGAAGCGGGTATAGGCGGCGCAGTGTGCTGAGGTAACTGGCGGGATGACGGTGTGATACGTTCTCATGTATGTCACGGTTCACTCTACTGTCCATTCATGTCGTGATAGATTAGGGTTATAGGAATGCGCCATAGATTACAAGTGGAGGTTTCTAGAAAAGTATCTTGTGATACCTGCTGTTTTAGTAATAGTTTAGATATTGGGATGAGAATAAACACTATATATATATATATATAACATTACATATATAGAGCTAAATGCAATATACTGTCTGTTTACTGCAGGGATGAAAACCTTCCCCTTAAAGGGGTTGTCCAGGTTCGGAGCTGAACCTGGACAGCCCTCCATTTTCACCCCGGCAGCCCCCCTGACATGAGCGTCGGAGCAGTTCATGCTCCGATGCTCTCCTTTGCCCTGCGCTAAATTGCACAGGGCAAAGGCATTTTTCTGAGTTCCGGTGACGTATCGGGCTCTCTATGGGGCTGACAGGAACCCCGGTGACGTCACCGGCACTGATGGGCGGGATTTGGCTCTGCCCTAGCCAGTAAAACGGCTAGGGCAGAGCTAAAGCCCGCCCCTCAGAGCCGGTGACATCACCGAACACACCGCTGGGCGGAAGTTACCGCCCGGCAGTGTGTTATTGAAAACACAAGAGCCCGTGCCCTGGAGCGCATCGGAGCATGAGATGGGGGTTGTTCACCAGTGGGGACCTTTTCTACAAACCCCTCACCCACCGGCTGTTACTGCATCAGTCATGTGTCACCCATGTGTAGGGTGGCCACTTGCAGAACCCCAAAAAGGAGGACATCGTACCGGGGACAGTGGCGCACAACATTATACAGATACTATTATCAACAGAATGTAAACATTATACCAGCACGCTCCATCTCACTGTATACACGAAGATGTATAACTTATACCAGCTGTACATATATAATTATATACAGGAGATACCCGGGTGATACCAGCTGTACATATATAATTATATACAGGAGATGCCCAGGTTATACCAGCTGTACATATATAATTATATACAGGAGATGCCCAGGTTATACTAGCTGTACATATATAATTATATACAGGAGATGCCCAGGTTATACCAGCTGTACATATATAATTATATACAGGAGATGCCCAGGTTATACCAGCTGTACATATATATTTATATACAGGAGATGCCCAGGTTATACCAGCTGTACATATATAATTATATACAGGAGATGCCCAGGTTATACCAGCTGTACATATATAATTATATACAGGAGATGCCCAGGTTATACCAGCTGTACATATATAATTATATACAGGAGATGCCCAGGTTATACCAGCTGTACATATATATTTATATACAGGAGATGCCCAGGTTATACCAGCTGTACATATATAATTATATACAGGAGATGCCCAGGTTATACCAGCTGTACATATATAATTATATACAGGAGATGCCCAGGTGATACCAGCTGTACATATATAATTATATACAAGAGATGCCCAGGTGATACCAGCTGTACATATATAATTATATACAGGAGATGCCCAGGTTATACCAGCTGTACATATATAATTATATACAGGAGATGCCCAGGTTATACCAGCTGTACATATATAATTATATACAGGAGATGCCCAGGGTATTCAAGAATATGTTATACGGTATAACATCTTGTATATAGCAGGGCTGTGGAGTCTGGGGCAATTTTGGGTACCTGGAGTTGGCAAAAAATGAACCGACCCCGACTCCTACTAAATTTAAATTGGAATAAAAAAAAGCACGTGTAAATGTCCTAATTCACAAAAAGTTATAATTAATTGAATACATTTTTCGCCCTATAAGACGCTTTTTGAGGAGGAAAATAAGAAAAAAAAATATTTTGAACCAAAAGGTGTGCTTTTGGTGGGTTTTGAACTAATGGTGGTCTGTGGATGGCACTGTTATGGAGGGGATCTGTGGATGGCACTGTTATGGAGGGGATCTGTGGATGGCGCTGTTATGGAGGGGATCTGTGGATGGCGCTGTTATGGAGGGGATCTGTGGATGGCGCTGTTATGGAGGGGATCTGTGGATGGCGCTGTTATGGAGGGGATCTGTGGATGGCGCTGTTATGGAGGGGATCATTGTGGGGGCATCTGTGGATGACACATATATAGCATTTTATCTTATGTGTCATCCACAGATCCCCCCGCCATAACAGTGTTCCTGTGTAGTGAATGGGGGCCGGCATCTGTTTCTGTAATGGCAGCGGGGCCCGGTGGCTGCTTCATTCATAAAGTGGGCGGAGCAGGCGCGTGACGTAGTGAGCTACGCTACGAGCGCCCACCTGGCCTCCTTACTGCCAAGAAGTTAGTAGTAAGTAGTACAGCGCTAGATTTAGGATGATTGGAATACTTTAACAATACCCACAAGTTAGATATGATTACCGTATACTACAGTGAGCGGGGCCCGGTGTAGTAGAATACAGCAGAAGATCAGCCCACAAAGGAGAAGGCAGCGGCTTCCTAGCCAGTAGTTCTGTGGTAATGACATGTATGTTGCCTTTCTTTCCTTTTAGGCCTCATGCACACGGCCGTGTCCCACGGCCGAGAGCGGTCCGTGGTAACACGGCCTGGATTCATGTTTTCATTGGTTGCTATGACGCTGTGCGCTTCATGCAGCCGCTGCTGTACAGTAATACACTAGTATAGTGTATTACTGTACAGCAGCAGCTGCATGAAGCGCACGGCGTCATAGCAAACAATGACGCCATGTGCTCATGCTGTCAGCAGAAAACCCGGCCGGGTTTCCACGGTCCGCTTTCGGCCGCGGAACACGGCCGTGTGCATGAGGCCTAAGGAATGTATAAAATACATTCACATATTAAATACAGGGGAGTCGGAAGTACCAAAAACAGAGGAGTTCGGAGTCGGACCATTTATCTACCGACTCCACAGCCCTGGTATATAGTGATATGGAGCATGCTGGTATACCCAACCACCTCCTGTATATAATTATATATGTACAGCTGGTATAACCTGGGCATCTCCTGTATATAATTATATATGTACAGCTGGTATAACCTGGGCATCTCCTGTATATAATTATATATGTACAGCTGGTATAAGTTATACATCTTCTTGTACCAGAACAGCATGTATAACTTATACCAGCTCATATATATATAATCATACAGAGGATACCAAGGCCAGATGGTAACTAGTAGTACCACCTGGGCCCAGTGTGGGCTGGAGGCAGGCTGGGCCCAGTGTGGGCTGGAGGCAGGCTGGGCCCAGTTTGGGCTGGAGGCAGGCTGGGCCCAGTGTGGGCTGGAGGCAGGCTGGGCCCAGTGTGGGCTGGAGGCAGGCTGGGCCCAGTGTGGGCTGGAGGCAGGCTGGGCCCAGTGTGGGCTGGAGGCAGGCTGGCCCAGTGTGGGCTGGAGGCAGGCTGGCCAGTGTGGGCTGGAGGCAGCCCAGTGTGGGCTGGAGGCAGGCTGGGCCCAGTGTGGGCTGGAGGCAGGCTGGGCCCAGTGTGGGCTGGAGGCAGGCTGGGCCCAGTGTGGGCTGGAGGCAGGCTGGGCCCAGTGTGGGCCTGGAGGCAGGCTGGGCCCAGTGTGGGCTGGAGGCAGGCTGGGCCCAGTGTGGGCTGGAGGCAGGCTGGGCCCAGTGTGGGCTGGAGGCAGGCTGGGCCCAGTGTGGGCTGGAGGCAGGCTGGGCCCAGTGTGGGCTGGAGGCAGGCTGGGCCCAGTGTGGGCTGGAGGCAGGCTGGGCCCAGTGTGGGCTGGAGGCAGGCTGGGCCCAGTGTGGGCTGGAGGCAGGCTGGGCCCAGTGTGGGCTGGAGGCAGGCTGGGCCCAGTGTGGGCTGGAGGCAGGCTGGGCCCAGTGTGGGCTGGAGGCAGGCTGGGCCCAGTGTGGGCTGGAGGCAGGCTGGGCCAGTGTGGGCTGGAGGCAGGCTGGGCCCAGTGTGGGCTGGAGGCAGGCTGGGCCCAGTGTGGGCTGGAGGCAGGCTGGGCCCAGTGTGGGCTGGAGGCAGGCTGGGCTGAGTGCCTGAGAGTGCTGCTGCCTGGACCTGGCTGGCGAGGGTGGTTTTAACAGTCGGGTGAGTGACTGAGTGTGTGTACACTGTACTGTAGTCTGTACAGACTCTGTAGACAGAGACTGGGTAAGTATGGCAGTGGCAGCCCCCGCGGTCTCTCCATCTCCCGTCGTCCTCTGTTCCAGGTTTTAAAAAACAGAATTGGCCAGTGCTGCGTGCAGCAGCTGCAGCACTGATGACGTTGTGAAGTCACGATCCAGTGCACTGTGATCTGGACGTGCTGCGAGGCCTGCCTCCTGTCGGGGATACTTAAAGTGACCATGTCTGAGCTGGAGACTGTTGGCTTAAAGGGAACCTGTCACCGGGATTTTGTGTATAGAGCTGAGGACATGGGTTGCTAGATGGCCGGTAGCACATCCGCAATACCCAGTCCCCATAGCTCTGTGTGCGCTCTGTGGTGCGGATGCGGGCCCATTGACTTGAATGTGTTCGATCCTCAAAATACAGCAAAAGATAGGACATGTTCTATATTTTGCGGTGTGGATTCACAGACCCGAAAGCCTGCAGAAGTAGTGCTGTTGTGCGCTTCTGATCTGTGCCTCAGTTCCTCAAAAGATAGGACATGTCCTATCTTTTGGCGGATAACAGACCCATTCAAATCAATGGTTTGGCATTTACCATGGAGTGCACATGGCCAGTGTTTGGGGTCCGCAGCACGGCCATACAGTCGTGTGAAAAGGGCCTTAAGTCAGAAACAACATAGCACCACAATGAGAGCTATGAAAATAGCAGAGCTCTGGCTCACTCCGCTATTTGCCGGACAAGGTGACTAAAAAAATGAGGAACCGCTTTAAAAAAAAAAAAAAATCTATTATATGACGTACACCGTGCAGGAACATTTTTAAATATTTTAGTTATTCAGACGTTCTCGGATGCGGTGATACCTGATATGTGTTATAATGTTTTTTTTTATTTTTTTTTTATTTAGATTTTTTTTATATGTAAAATTGGGAAAGGACTGATTTCTACTAGGGCTCATGCACACGAACGTATTTTCTTTCAGTGTGCGTTCCTTTTTTCTTGCGGACCCCTTTACTTCAATGGGTCAGCAAAAAAAAATAATGAAGTTACTCCATGTGCATTCCGTTTCCTTATGTCCGTATTTCCGTTCTGCAAAAAAATAGAACATATCCAATTTTTCTTTGTAGATTTGTAGTATATATTGGAGGCGTGGCGATCTCCAAGCAGTCATGCACACCTGACCAGTTAGTCTGCCCTGGAGGCTGGTTTTAAAGTCAGTATAAAACTGAGTCTGCTTATATACAGTCATGTGAAAAAATTAGGACACCCTTTGAAAGCATGTGGTTTTTTGTAACATTTTTAATAAAAGGTTATTTCATCTCCGTTTCAACAATACAGAGAGATTAAAGTAATCCGACTAAACAAAGAAAACTGAAGAAAAGTCTTTTCAAGATCTTCTGTAAATGTCATTCTACAAAAATGCCTATTCTAACTGAGGAAAAAGATAGGACACCCTTGCCCCTAATAGCGAGTGTTACCTCCTTTGGCTGAAATAACTGCAGTGAGACGGTTCTTGTAGCCATCTACCAGTCTTCGACATCGGTCTGAGGAAATTTTACCCCACTCCTCAATGCAGAACTTTTTCAGCTGTGAGATGTTTGAGGGGTTTCTTGCACGTACAGCCCTTTTCAAGTCACCCCACAGCATCTCAATGGGATTCAAATCTGGACTTTGACTTGGCCATTCCAGGACTCTCCATTTCTTCTTTTTCAGCCAATCTTTGGTTGATTTACTAGTATGTTTTGGGTCATTGTCATGTTGCATGGTCCAGTTCCGCTTCAGCTTTAATTTTCTAACTGATGGTCTCACATGTTCTTCAAGCACCTTCTGATACACAGTAGAATTCATAGTGGATTCTATGATGGTGAGCTGACCAGGTCCTGCTGCAGCAAAGCAGCCCCAAACCATGACACTTCCACCTCCATGCTTCACAGTTGGTATGAGGTTCTTTTCTTGGAATGCTGTGTTTGGTTTACGCCAAACATGTCCTCTGCTGTTGTGTCCAAATAATTCAATTTTGGACTCATCTGTCCAAAGAACATTATTCCAGAAGTCCTGGTCTTTGTCAACTTTATCTCTGGCAAATGTCAGTTTGGCCTCGATGTTTCTCTTGGAAAGCAAAGGTTTCCTCCTTGCACACCTCCCATGCAAGTTAAACTTGTACAGTCTCTTTCTGATTGTAGAGGCATGTACTTCTACATCAACAGTAGCCAGAGCCTGCTGTAGTTCTCGAGATGACACTTTAGGGTTTTTGGAGACCTCTTTTAGCATCTTGCGGTCTGCTCTTGGGGTGAACTTGCTGGGGCGACCAGTCCTGGGCATGTTGGCAGTTGTTTTGAAAGCCCTCCACTTGTAGACTATCTTCCGGACAGTGGAATGGCTGATTTCAAAATCTTTTGAGATCTTTTTAAATCCCTTCCCAGACTCATAGGCTGCTACAATCTTTTTTCTGAAGTCCTCTGACAGCTCTTTTGCTCTCACCATGGTGCTCACTCTCACTTCAACAGTCAGGAGCACACCAAACTAAATGTCTGAGGTTTAAATAGGGCAAGCCTCATTCAACATGCAGAGTAACGATCTACTAATTATGTGCACCTGGTGTGATATACCTGTGTGAGATCTGAGCCAATTTAAGAGGGAATACATGTGAGGGTGTCCTATCTTTTTCCTCAGTTAGAATAGGCATTTTTGTAGAATGACATTTACAGAAGATCTTGAAAAGACTTTTCTTCAGTTTTCTTTGTTTAGTTGGATTACTTTAATCTCTCTGTATTGTTGAAACGGAGATGAAATAACCTTTTATTAAAAATGTTACAAAAAACCACATGCTTTCAAAGGGTGTCCTAATTTTTTCACATGACTGTAGCACTAGGGCTGCAGTAAACGAATATTTTTGTAATCGAGTATTCTATCGATTTATATTTCTCGATTCATCAAGTAATCTAATAAGAAAAAGCTACTTAAAATAACGTACGTAATTAGGTATGTATAAAGTTATTGGTTTGAAGGGGTTAATAACTTTATACATGCCTAATGCCAAGGTGCTTCCATTAACCCCTCCAAACCAATAACTTTATACATGCCCATTGGGTTTGGAGGGGTTAATGGAAGCACCTTGGCATTAGGCATGTATAAAGTTATTGGTTTGAAGAGGTTAATGAAAGCACCTTGGAGGTGCCTTCATTAACCCCTCTCTAAACCAATAACTTTATACATGCCAAGGTGGTGCTTGCAGCCTCCATTAACCACTCTCTCTCCATCTGCCTCCCCCCAGCCTCTGATCTGCTTGCCCCCAGCCTCTGATCTGCTTGCCCCAGCCTCTGATCTGCCTCCCCCCCAGCCTCTGATCTGCCTCCCCCCCAGCCTCTGATCTGCCTCCCCCCCAGCCTCTGATCTGCCTCCCCCCCAGCCTCTGATCTGCCTCCCCCCCAGCCTCTGATCTGCCTCCCCCCCAGCCTCTGATCTGCCTCCCCCCCAGCCTCTGATCTGCCTCCCCCCCAGCCTCTGATCTGCCTCCCCCCCAGCCTCTGATCTGCCTCCCCCCCAGCCTCTGATCTGCCTCCCCCCCCAGCCTCTGATCTGCCTCCCCCCCCAGCCTCTGATCTGCCTCCCCCCCCAGCCTCTGATCTGCCTCCCCCCCCAGCCTCTGATCTGCCTCCCCCCCAGCCTCTGATCTGCCTCCCCCCCAGCCTCTGATCTGCCTCCCCCCCAGCCTCTGATCTGCCTCCCCCCCAGCCTCTGATCTGCCTCCCCCCCCCAGCCTCTGATCTGCCTCCCCCCCCCCAGCCTCTGATCTGCCTCCCCCCCCCCCAGCCTCTGATCTGCCTCCCCCCCCCCCAGCCTCTGATCTGCCTCCCCCCCCAGACTCTGATCTGCCTCCCCCCCCAGACTCTGATCTGCCTCCCCCCCCAGCCTCTGATCTGCCTCCCCCCCCAGCCTCTGATCTGCCTCCCCCCCAGCCTCTGATCTGCCTCCCCCCCCAGCCTCTGATCTGCCTCCCCCCCCAGCCTCTGATCTGCCTCCCCCCCCCCCCAGCCTCTGATCTGCCTCCCCCCCCCCAGCCTCTGATCTGCCTCCCCCCCCAGCCTCTGATCTGCCTCCCCCCCCCCAGCCTCTGATCTGCCTCCCCCCCAGCCTCTGATCTGCCTCCCCCCCAGCCTCTGATCTGCCTCCCCCCCAGCCTCTGATCTGCCGCCTCCCCCCCAGCCTCTGATCTGCCTCCCCCCCCAGCCTCTGATCTGCCTCCCCCCCCCAGCCTCTGATCTGCCTCCCCCCAGCCTCTGATCTGCCTCCCCCCCTCCCCCCAGCCTCTGATCTGCCTGCCCCCCTCCCCCCAGCCTCTGATCTGCCTGCCCCCTCTGGTAACGCAACCCCCCCCCTCCCTCCCCAGTATTAATCATTGGTGGCAGTGGCCACAGGGTCCCCCTCCTCCCCCCCATCATTGGTGGCAGTGGCAGTTCCGATCGGAGCCCCAGCAGTGTAATGCTGGGGCTCCGATCGGTTACCATGGCAGCCAGGAGTCACGCTACTGAAGCCCTGGCTGCCATGGTATGTTAGTGAGCAGAGAGCAGCGCATTATACTCACGTGCGCTGTGGCCGCCGGTCGCTCCTTCTTCTGTCTGTGCGGCGGATTGCTAATGCTTACAGCATTAGCAATGCGCCGCACAGACCTATGAGAAGGAGCGACCGCCGGCCACAGCGCACGTGAGTATAATGCGCTGCTCTCTGCTCACTAACATACCATGGCAGCCAGGGCTTCAGTAGCGTCCTGGCTGCCATGGTAACCGATCGGAGCCCCAGCATTACACTGCTGGGGCTCCGATCGGAACTGACACTGCCACCAATGATGGGGGGGAGGAGGGGGACCCTGTGGGATATGGCCGGCACAGTCATTGGTGGCGCAGTGGCCACAGTCCCTCCCCTCCTCCTCCTACTCTGTCCTCATTGGTCTTCAGCGGCAGCCGCGCACAGTGGGGAGGGAGAGACTCCCTCCTCCTCCTCCTCCCTCCTCTGTGCCGGCCGGCTCAGTCCTGCCTCTCTGGCCTCCGGAGGACACGGAAGCGGTGAGTGAGACGCTTAATTTCACTCCCGCTCCGTGATCACGTGATCTAAACGATTCCTCGATGCAGGGAAACTGCATTGATTTAATAGAGTTATTCGAATAATCGTTTCAGCCCTATATAGCACCTACCAGTAGCCATTTGGCTCCAGGAGAAGTATATAGTGGGCTCAGCATGCATGTTGGTACTTGCATCCCTGTATCCGATGAAATCTGTAATGGCACCGGACGGGGTTAAAAGCAGAGTATGCTTGGCGTGCATGCTGTACCTGCGCTCCCTGGACTTTATGTGGCTGTCATGGCCCATAACAGGTAGGAACTAGTATTAGGCACCACTCATAGAGGCGACCTTGACGTGGTGAGTGGCTTATTACGCTTTGGCCAAAATGTACACCAATGCCTTATTCAACATCCAGCATAAAGGCAGGGCAGAGTACTGGTTTGCAGAGTTCGATTGCATTTGTGTTTTTGCGTTCATATCCTATTATTGGCCGCATTACGGACAAGGATAGTACTGTTCTATTAGGAGCCAGCTGTTCCGTTCCGCAAAATACGTAATTCACACGAATGTCATACGTATTTTTTGCAAATTTGTTTTTTGCGGACCGCAAAATACATATGGTCGTGTGCATGAGCCCTTAGGGCAGCAGTTCTCAACCTAGGGGTCGCGACCCCTTTGGGGGTCGATCGGCCCTTTCCGGGGGGTCACCTAAGTCTTCCTATTGTGGGCCGCCCGCACAACGGCAGCGGCCCCTTATCCTCGCGCACAGGAAGTGATGTCCTATCACTGCCTGTGCTTGAAGGAGCCTGACGTCTGGACGGGTAAGTCGGGCCGCCTGTCTGCTGAGGTCCGAGTTTTTTCGTTAATAACACCGCTGCTGAGCACCAATGATTTAATTGAGCCTGGCTGAGCCTGGCTAATTTTATTTTAATTATTTGGCTGAGCAAGGCTTAATTTATTTGGGAGGGACATGAAGCACCGCTGATTTATTTATTTGGGGGACCCTGAGCACTTCTGATTTATTTATTTGGGGGACCCTGAGCACCATTGATTTATTTATTTGGGGGGGGGACCTGAAGCACTTCTGATTTATTTATTTGGGGGACCCTGAGCACTTCTGATTTATTTATTTGAGGGGTACTGTGCGCACCACTGATTTATTTTTTAGGAGGTATTTGTTGTTTATTATTTATTTTAAAGTTATTTATTTGGTTTACAAATATTTTGTATTTATGCTAAAGTTCTGTGGTTATGAATGAATACATCCTGCATATCAGATATTTACATTACAATTCATAACAGTAGCAAAATTAGTTATGACGTAGCAAGGAAAAAAATTTAATGGTTGGGGGTCACCACAACATGAGGAACTGTATTAAGGGGTCACGGCTTTAGAAAGGTTGAGAACCACTGCTTTAGAGGATGCTGGTAAGAAGCCAAGAAGCGCATGCTTCAGGGTTTTTGAGCTTTCAGATGCCGTGATCACACTTTAATGACCACGATGCCGTGATCACGCTTTAATGACCATGATTGGCATTATTGACGATTGCGGTCATTAGCCGCAGGTCTCTGCTGTTTGAAACAACAGAGACCCAACGAACATAGCCGTGCGCCAGGCGCCATGTTTACCCATCTCTCCAGCGCCATATATGTACCGTGCTGGTAGTGAAAGGGTTAAAATTATGTTTTTCTTTTGTTGATCTGAGGCTCCTTTCCCGAGTTATGATACTTTTTAATTAATTTGCAAATTAGACTTCTGGTTTAATCAGGGCATCACCATTGCTCCCGTTGCTTTGATTGACAAATGAGGGGAGGGCAACAGACAGGAGAGGAGCTTGGGTGCGACAAGAGCAGTGGTGACTCTGTCATTGCACCAAAGGCCTAATTTGAAAATTAATAAAAAACTCAAACAGATCAACAAAAGAAAATCAGCATTTTAATCAGGTGAATCACAGCTATGTGTCTATGCAAACAGTTTGATACGTAGGTCGCTGGTGACAGATTCCCTTTAAAGAGAGCCTGTCATCTGTGTGAACTTTTAAGTCTACATACCTCCATCATTTGGTGCTGCTCCCCGAGTCCTCTTTTATTTTTTTTGTAGCCCCCTTGTTCCCGAGTTATCAGTCCTCCTGCTCATTGGACAGCGTCAGAGAAGTGAACATCACTCCCCCTTGGGAAATGAGTGCTGATGGCCATGTCCATTGGCTAACCCCTGACTAATTAGCATAACGAGAGCAACAAAGAAAGAAGCCACCAAGGAATCGGGTGAGTTGCACCAATTGATGGAGGTATGTAGATTTGAAAGTTTAGACAGGGAACAGGGTCCTCTTTAACTCGTTGAGGCGCTGTCATCATGAAATACAATGCGATCTGCAAGCAGAGTGTTAGAGAGCAGGAGGAGCTGAGCAGATTCATATATAGTTTTGTGGGAAATGATTCACTAATGTATTTATTTATATCTCTGCTTTTTCTAACTAATTGTGTTATCAACTTTTTTTATGTAGGCATCTCATCATGCCATCCTGTGTTGTGCGTGGTTGTGTTTGCACATGGAAGAAGCGTGATCCTTCTATAATTCTTCATTGTTTTCCAAAAGAACCTGAAAAAATCAGGCATTGGCTGCAACAGACTGGACAATATATCACAGATCAATATGACATTGAACTTGATAAAATGGTTGAGAAAGTATATCTTGGAAAAGTATGTAACTCCTATAGAATGTGTTCCTTACACTTCACAACTGACAGTTACTACTATGATGGTGATCGGAAGCTTTTAAGAAAGGATGCTGTTCCTTCTGTTTTTAATAAAATAAAGCCATCTACGGGGTCGGGACTATCAAGCACTTCTAATGATCAACACATCCGTTCTGCTCTACCTGCTGGTAGCCATAAACCATCCATCACTAGTACAACACAAACATATCGGGTTCCAGTCCATAATAAGGCATCCTCACAACCCACCACTCAGAAAATGACTTTAGTTCCTGTGGTTCCTCAACATGTTTTATTTCAAGCCTGTAGAATTAGGAAAAAATCTAATTCAGACAGGTCATTCCATACTTACTCAACTTCAGCCACTACGTTTGAGGACATGCAAAAGCATTCTGCCTTATCTTGTGTAAGTCTGACATCATCCGTATTGAGACCTTCTGCCTCATCCGTTTTGGAAGTACCAGTGTCATTATCGTCTGTCCAACAGAACACACCTGCAATTTCAGAATATACAGTATCACCCCATAGTGGCAAACTGAAAAAACCAAGACCAGCTTCCACTGCCAAAACTCTATCTTCCACCAAATCTTCCTGTCCAACAATATCATTATCCTCAGTGTCAAGTCCAGGAATCTCTAATTCTGGATCTGGCAAGTCACCCTACAAAACTTTGACAGCTTCACAAATTCCTTTGACTGTTGGTGCAACACAGCCGTGTTCCATGACAGTTCTTCCGGTTTCTGGAATAGTGTCCTCTGTGACACAGACATCAAGACCAACATCAGGTTTGGCACAGAAACCACCCTCTATATCTGTTGTCAATATTCCACTTGACACACCCTCTTCACAACCTGTAATCCCTGGTTGTCAGCCACCTTCAAAAAAAAGAAAACTGGAGGAAAATATTGTTTTCTTTGACAACCGTAATGCATCCTCTTATGGTTCAAGTGTTTTGCCTAGTCATTGTATGAGCCAAACATCTAATGCAGGTAAACTTTATTTTGTATCAACCAATGCCCCATTGGTTCAACCAACTTGTCTAATTCAGAAGCCTAAAATGGTTGACAAGGGTGTCAACACAGATTTCTTAATAAATAGAAAAGGCTGCTGTTGTTTTCCCGCAGACTCAATGCATAGAAAAAGAAATGCACAAACACAAACTAAAATACATAGAAAACATTGTAAAATCATGTGCAGCTTAGTTCCAAGTGAACCAGCTAATGACTTGGAATCAACCTTATCTCATGTCAGCACAGAAGATGTAGGATTTAGTGATTGCAGTTCTTCCAGGTCAAGTGACTGTGGTGATGATCCATATGACATTTTGGAAAACGTTAATTTAGATTTTGTTAAAGTTGAAGTCTTAGAAGATTCTGAAATAGATATATCTGAAGAAGCTTCTTCACATGATTATAAACAAGAAGTCCAGATCAAAGAAGAAACTGAATCATCTGCAGGGCATGCAGTTGTATCTCCAACACTTCATAAAAGGACCTGTACATTACCAGATTTTGACATCAGCACAGTGAAATTAGAACAGGATATAAAAACAGAAGAGGATCAATTTCAAATTTCTAGTTCCATACAAAAAATCACTAACTTCGTACCACAAATTCCCAAAATTGAAAGGACTTCACCCATTCCAAATGAACCATTGGCCCGGGTTTGGCGAAATCCAACTTCTTGGGAAACATCTGCCATACAGACTGATGGACTAGAGGACCTAAATGACTCCTCGTTCTATATCAATGAAATGAGTGAGGATGAAGATGAATCATTCTTACTTCCAAGTGATGCAGAAGATGAAGACGACATAAAACCTGTGTTCCAGGACTTGGATTCACCAGTGGAGAATCCTGTTGAAGAAGAAAAGTATATTGTTTTTGAATCCTGTCTGAAAAAGCTAATAATGATGATCCCGTGTAGGTCAGAAACAAAGTGTATGTCACCACTTACACAATACAGAAAAGAAACCATTGGATCCTATTTGTCTATAGAAGTTCGTTGCAGATCTGGTCATACAAGTTTACTATGGGAAAGCCAGCCAAGACATGGATATCAACCAATGGGAAATGTTCTGTTATCTGCCGCAGTGCTATTTAGCGGTTCAAGTTTTCTAAAATCCCAACATATGTTTAAATTGCTAAATTTGAAATCAATAGACAAAAGTACGTATTCTAAAACTCAGTCTATGTACCTGTTTCCTACCATTAATCATCACTGGAAGGAGGAACAAAAAGCAGTCATACAAAGTGTCCAGGAAAGACCACTTTGCTTGGCAGGAGATCAACAATTGGACAATCCTGGATTTTCTGCCAGGTACTCTATATACTCCATGATGGATGTGGCTAGCAAGAAAATTTGTTCATTTTCAGTACAGCCAGTTATTCCACAAGTGACATTAGAAGATTTAGAAAAAATAGGATTTCAGAAGTCTATGGGTGAGCTCCAAACTCTGAATGCTGAAGTGGAAATGATTGTTACTGACAGAAGTGTTGCTATTCAGGAACTTCTGAAGAACAATTATCCTGGTATCATTCATCAGTTAGATCTGTGGCACCTATCCAAATCAGTTGGCAATGAAGTTTTAATGGCAGCCAAACATAAAGACTGTGAAATCTTATATGAATGGGTGGAGGCAATCAGGAACCATATTTGGTGGAGTTCTTGCACTTGTTGTAAAAACCCAGATTTGTTAATTGAAAAATGGAAATCGGTTCTTCAGCATGTTACCAATGTTCATGAGTGGGGTGGTAATAGTGACTGTAAAGCGTGCCATCATCCACCTCTACCAGAAGAAGTGGTGAACAGTACAAACTGGTTGAAGATAGACTCAACTGCCCATGAACAACTCAAAAAAATAGTTGAAAATACCAGTCTATTAAAGGACTTAAAACATCTCTCCTTCCTCTGTCACACTGGAGAGTTAGAGATCTACCTTGCCACTTGCCTTAAATATCGTCCAAAGACGTTACATTTCTTCCTGGATTCTATGGTAGCACGGACACAACTCGCAGCCCTTGACCACAACAGAAATGTCTGTAGAGTTAAGGAATTTGTGAAAAATGCTTCAAGTGGAGATGCATTAAGTACTATGACACAGGGATTAAAAGCCTCGAAAGGCCAAAAGTCATGGATTTTAAAGGCTCTGTATCAACCAATTTGCCAACATTTTCTTTTTGACATCATGAATGATGTCATAGCATTTGTCAAAGAGGAGAAGACATTTCAATGACCAACTATTAATGGAAAAGCACCACTTAACAGTTTCGAAACAATCATTAGCTGGCCTTTTTATTTAATGTGTAGTTCATCTCCCAGAAAACCCTAAAATGCTATAACTTGCACATTTTGAATGATCAATTACAAAGTTGCTGTTACAACTATTTCCAGTGCCAGCAGATATCTCAAGTAATTTTATGTTCTATTTTTTATAAACCAATATGTTCTAATAAAATAGAGACAAGAAAAGTGTGTCCCAGCTGCTTACATTAGAGGTGACCACTTACCATAATGGTTTATAGAAAAATTTAAACCGTTATTTGATAACTAGGCCAGTTTGCTTCATAATTTTAAATTTTATTGGCTTTAGTAAGGCCTCATTCACACCAGCGTTCAGCCTTTCCGTTCTTCTGCTCCGTTATAGGAGCAGGAGAACGGAAAGGACGGATTGGGCACATAACTGAGGCGAGCGGAGCCTACGGACCCCATAGACTATAATGGGGTCCGTTAGGTTTACGCTCAGAAGATGATTTTGGAGCGGAGACAAAAGTCCTGCATGCAGTACTTTCGTCTCCGCTCCAAAATCATCTTCTGAGCGTAAACCTAACGGACCCCATTATAGTCTATGGGCTCCCTAGGCTCCGCTCGCCTCAGTTATGTGCCCAATCCGTCCTTTCCGTTCTCCTGCTCCTATAACTGAGCAGGAGAACGGAAAGGCTGAACGCTGGTGTGAATGAGGCCTTAATTATGTTGAACTCAACTAGCGAGTGTCCGCTTTATGGTCAGATGACATCCTTTGCTGTATGTACTGCTTCTGAGTCATCATCACTTCATCTGCTTTCTGAGCCGTATACATACTCCACAGTGTGCCTTCTGACTGGTATATGTGCATCATCAAAGAAGATTTAGTAGGGCTCATGGCATACATTAATATAATTTTTCCCTGGTAGGCAGCTGGGAAGAACCAACTACAATGTGACAGAATACCTTTCAAGAGACAAGAGAGACTGCAGCATACAGCCAAATGCATCTCCCATGTAGAATGTCTCTTCTTTTTTTTTATTAGATCTTTTTTATTTTTAACACAATAAAGTGCATTTTATACAATCAAGTACAAGTTTGTCTTCCTTTTTATGTCATAATTTGAACATGTATGGAGAACATTTCTTTAGTTATTGTTGACAGTTACAATTGTGATTGTATCCGATACAATAAACCCCACCTCCCATATCTAGCACCCATTCTGAAAAACGTTCCCACCAACTAGCACCCTTTTTTTTAAACCCTATGTATAATAAATTGTTGTGATAATTTGCCGCTCAGTGACGTTTGTGGTACTGCCTCTAGAATGTCATCCCATTGTTCTTTTGATATCTCTCTTACATCTTTTTCCCTTCCTTTCATTCTGGTTAGTGGGTGAGACTCAAGGAATTTGTCTAAGAGCATTTGATAAATTTGTGGAAATTATTCCCTTATTGTCCCCTCCCATAATCATTAAATGTAAAGTGGCATCTCTAGAGATCACAACCCTACTTTTTTTTTGTTTTACCATTGAGTTATTAGCATGCCTAATCTGCAGGTATTTATAGAAGCTCCTTCTTGGTAAGCCATAGGCCTCCTGTAAGTTAGAAAATGTTTGAAATATCCCCTTGTCTATCATGTCGCCTATTCTAGTCACTCCTTTATTCTGCCATGTTTGAAATCCCTTCAGAAGGAAAAATTCAGGAAGCATTCGGTTATTCCACAAGGGTGTATACTCGGTGACTCCGGTAATGCCTCTCAGTTGTTTAGCTTTTTCCCAAACTTTCCTCAACAATCTCAATAGCTGATTCCGTTCGTCTACCAGTGGTATTCCTGAACCTTCTAGCACCCACATGAGCTTTCCCACCCATTTTATGTCGTAATTTTTAAACCAGTCATGTCCGTTGTATCTGGGTCTATCCATCCCCTAAAGTGTTGTCATTGTGCTGCCAAATAGTATATCCAGGGGTTAGGCAATGCCAGTTCTCCCTCTGTTTTTGCATACTGTAGTGTTTCCAATTTAATTCTAGGGTGACCCCCTCCGCCAAACCAGCTCTCTAAAGATGGAATTGATCTTCTGGAACCTATCCAGTGGTAGCCAGACCGGTGCATTATGAAGTAAGGACGTATAATTATTGGGGCATTATGATCATTTTTAAAAGATTAACTCTCCCCACCACCGACAGAAATAACTTGCACCACACTTTGGTCTTATGTCTGAACTTAGAGAGCAATGGAGTTAAATTTAACCCATCAGGTAAAATATTAATCCCCAGATATTTGATGTTTCCCACACACGGTATATTATTCTTTATAGCAGTTGCAGAGGATTCCTGTCCATCCAGGAACATCAGTGCTAATTTATTCCAATTTATGGTTAGACTAGACATTTTTCCAAATCGATCAACCAGAGACATGGCTTCCGACAGGGATGACGACGTGTCCCCCAGGAACAGCCGGGTATCATCCGCATACATAGCTTCTTTGTTATTAATCTGTCCATATTGGAATCCCTTTATTTCTGGGGAACCCCACACTGCTGCTGCTAATGGTTCAATTGCTATTGCAAATAATAGTGTGGACAGTGGGCATCCCTGCCGGGTTTTGTCTAGCCAGTCTAAAAGCCGATGCTAGCCCCCCATTAGCACTGATACGTGCCCGTCTGAATATAATACCTTCACCCATTTTATAAAACACTGGCTAAAGCCCATGGCACGTAATGTACACCACAGATAACTCCACTCCACACTATCAAAGGGTTTAGCTGCGTCAAGTGCTAGCACTGCCCTGTCTCCTCTATTATCCGCCCCCATTTGCAGACTGGTGAAAAGTCTGCATATGTTAATGGAGGTGGATTACTGTGGCATAAAACCAATCTGATCTGGGTGTATTATGGTCAATATAACTTTATATAATCTCATCGCCAGGACCTTGTCCAATATCTTAACATCCGCCGCAAGCAACAAAATGGGCCTGTATGAATCCGGTATGGTAGGGTCCTTCCCAGGTTTAGGTATTACCACTATAAGTGCTTCTTGCATTGAAGCAGGAAGGGTGCCTAACTCTAAAGAAAAATGGAAAAGCTTCAATAACTCAGGGAGCAACACCCCCTGGAACTTTTTATATATCTCGACAGGGAGTCCATCGGTACCTGGGACTTTATCATTGGCCATATTTTGCAATGCTACTTCCAGTTCCTCTAAACGTATTGGGGCTTCTAGCGCTTCCCTTGCCACTGGTGATAATTTAGGCAAGTCAATCCCTTCCAAAAAATCTACTATTTCCGCCGCCGAACAGGAGATTTTTGATGCATATAAGGAGGAATAGAAGTTTTCCAAGATATCCAGGATACCCTCTGTACTTTTCCACCTCTGCCCTTGAGAATCTGCTAGCTCAGTAATATAATTTGACTCTTGGGCTCTAGAAATGACCGACAGTAAATGTCCCACTCTTTCTCCTTCTGCAAAGAAGCTTTGTTTAAAAAATAATCTTTTTCTGGGGGGGGGCGTGGCCTGGTTATGGAGGAGTTGAGACGCACGTTGCCTCGGCTCCTGCCCTTGGATCCCTAGAGAGACCTAAATTCATCTTTATACATCACCATTATCAGCATAATGGGACCCAAAAGACAGAAGAAGAATATACCCGCATCGCCCAGTCAGCCCGAAAACCCCATATCGCAGGGCATTGAGAAGTTTCTCACTCTCGGCGCTTGCCATCAGCGCCATCTTAATGGGATCCTCGACAGGACAGACCAGCAGAGACCTCCGAAGCCCTATCCCCACCAGAGGAGTCGGCGGTCCGGGAGTCTGACTCCTCAGAAGTCAAGTCGCTGTTCCGGAACGGCGCAGCTGTGGCTGCAGAGGTAACGGGAGGGAGCGATGCACAAGGGTCACGTACCTTACCGCCCTACTACCAGCCTCCCGCCATTACATTAGAGCCATCTGACGTGTGGGAAGAAGAGGAGTGGGAGAATTCCCCAGCATATGAGAACACCACATCTAATCCTCCATCCCCTAAGGCACCCTCAGCCTTTTCTGTATCTTGGCACCCTAACGTGTCACTCAGTGCTTCCCAGCACAATCAGGAATCGCCCACCCTCACTGAACTTAGAGATCTCCTTATAAGGATTTCCTCCATTCTCACAAAGGACGATATGGAGGCTGTTTCCAGGCTGGAAGCTGGATACAAAAATGAGGTTAACAACATCAAAAGTGAAATACTCTCTATGGGGGAAAGGGTGACCTGCGTGGAACAAGACATGGTGGCTGTGACTGTTAGACAGGATCAGCAAGATTCCAAGATGGAGTCCCACACATACCAACTGCAATACCTTGCAGATTTGCTCGATGTCGAAAATAGAGGATGTAATAATATAAGGGTGAGGGGACTACCCGAATCCGTGGCCCCTAAAGATTTAGACTCCACCTTGCGTCTCATCTTTAATGACATTCTACAAGCCCCACCTGATAATCCATTGGAACTGGATGGGGCTCACAGAGCCCTAGATGATGATGATGTATAGTCTTGTGTACACACAGTCTTACCATTCGGGCCTCGATGCGCTTAGCTGACTAATTCAACAGGGAGGAAAAATAGAAGGCATGACACTTTGCCATGGGCCACAAAGGCCTAGAGAATAAGGCACCTATTCCAGAGACCAGTTTCCTAGCACTTATCAAATGGAGAGTCAAGAAAAAGGGGAGAAAGGTAGGGGGATCTCAAGGTTCAAAGGGTTCAGATGAGATATAGATAATGTGAAGAAAACAATTTAATAAACGTGGGGAAGAAGTATCTTTAAAATAAAAGAACATTACTAACCGTGAATTTAGACTAAGATTTAAGAAAAACCCCAAATTATATAAACCAAATAAGTGTTATATAGGAAGATCAAACGCCTGTTTGAAGAGTAATGTTTTCAGTGCTTGTCTGAATGAGAGAAGACTGGGAATCATTTTCAGAGGTAGGTGGTTCCAAAATCTGGCCCCTAGGACCTAAACCAGATGGTCCAGATAGGGCTAGGGACGTTATATGTCGCGTTCACCGTAACCAACTGAAAGCAGCCATTATGAAAAAAGCCAGGAAGGCTGGTCAAGTGTTCTATAATGACACACCACTACAAATCTTAGCAGACTTGTCCTGGATCACATTGCTGAAAAGAAAAGCCTTACACTTGGGGAATCCCAAATTGCTTACACTTGGGGATTCCCTTTCTGTCTACAAGTTCGCTCGAGTGGCCCGCTGGTGACACTACGCCACCCCAGAGACATACCATCTTTCTCGCAGCCCTAGATTTCACTCTGGTGAAGATACTTGGGTGGCCATCTTTGCCAACTGGCCCCACAAGGGAAATAGCACCACTCCCTCAGAGAGCTTGGACGATGGCCTCGTGCCTCCATGTCATTATAGGCTATATAAGTGATATGTCATATTCCCTTGCTCATGGCCACCGACTTAAACATGACCCCTAGTAGTGCTCAACATGATATAATAGGTGCATAATCTAGAGCTCTTACATTTAGCATATATAAAATTGGTTTACCTTTTAAGCCACCTCGCGGAGGCCCGTTTTCTAGAGGCCTTTCGGTTTCCTCCCTGAGAGAGGAGGGACTGCCTGGAGACTGTTCCTCGCAACTATGGCACATAGCAGACTATAAGTTGGACTAAATGTCAAATATACCATACTTAATATTAATACCTTTTACCATAGTACTAGCTCTAGGCATACAACTCTCACACCCTCATAATCTATTTTATTGTGCCGCAGTAGGCAAATTAGGCTCAGCGATTCAAGATATGTAAGTCCTGTTAATTGCAAGTTTGTTGAATCTTTTTTTTTTATATACAGAAAATTGTGGGTCTGCTGTACCTAACTGTTACACTTCACGTGATATTTTTGTCCTACCTTACAATATGTTCAGAATTTCTATTTTGGTATCTCCATGATGGTCGGAGGGGGGTAGCTCCTTTGTTGAAAGTCCGCTTCAACTTAGGGATCACGTTTCATTGCAGCGGGGACACACATCTCTTCGTGTCCTCACTAGACGTGTTTAGTACCCTCCTGTATACTTTATCTATTTTTATTTTATTTTTTTCTATATTTCTTCTTAACCTAGTACTTTATCCTTATTCATTCCTCCCTCATCTTCTACCATCCCCTCTCCCTCACCGGGCAAAGATGGCTACTTTGAAGCTGGGGTCCTTAAATGTTCAGGGATTTAGCAGCCCCCAGAAGCGGTCACAGATTCTTTATCATATGCATAAACAAAAAGTGCAGATTCTACTGCTACAGAAAACACATTTCAAAAAAGGTCATATACCATCTATCCGAGATGGATATTACTCACAATGGTATCATAATCCGAGTCCAGATTCTAGATCCAGAGGTGTTTCAATAGCCCTACACAAGTGTGTACAGGGGACTGTGGAGGATGTTGAAATGGATCGAGAGGGGCGCTATATTTTTTATCAAACTGAGGATACATTCAAGTTTGTTCACTGTAGTCAACTGGTACTTACCTAATCAAAAACGGCTTTCTACTTGTAGATCTTTCCTGTATCAATTGGCCGAATTTTCAGAGGGACAGGTGATAATCGGCGGAGACTTTAACTTTACATTGGACCCAACAATAGAATCAAGTGCGGGTTAGGGCATCTCTCCTGGACGGCAGTTGAGATCTTTACTTTCACATCTTCACTCTCTGCAGCTCGTGGATGTGAGGAAAATTCTATACCAACAAGGAAAAGATTACACATTCTACTCTTCTCCCCACAAGTCTTATAGACCTCTTCCTCACCAGTCACCACACACTAGCGTGGAAACCTAGGGCATCCATTGGAGATATTCTCTTTTCAGACCACGCCACCATCTATTTCTCTATAGAACTACCTGATTTTGTGCATAGACCATGGAATTGGAGACTGAATGATAATCTCCTTAACCCCTTAAGGACCCATGACGTACCTGTACGTCATGGGTTTAAACCTACATTGCGGCGCAGCGGGGGTTAATCGGAACAGGATGTCCGCTGAAATCATTCAGCGGGCATCCTGTCACAACGCTTGGGGGGGGGGTCATGTGCCCCCCCCCCCCCCCTCGTATCGGCGATTGCAGCAAACCGCAGGTCAATTCAGACCTGCGATTTGCTGTGTTTCCGGTCCATTCGGTGACCCGATGAACTGGAAAAGGACGGTGATCGGTGGTGTGATTACACACCACCAATCACAGTCCGAGCATTTGGGGGTGGCGGTGCTGGCCTTGGTGCTGGCGGTGCTGTCCTTGGTGCTGGAGAGAGGCGGGAGATTCAAACTCCCGGCGCTCCTCTCTCCCCTCCCTCCTCTTCCTGCTGCTGCACCTGCACCGTCCAACACCGTTCAGCACTAGCTCCTGTGATCCCCGCCCCCCCCCCCCCATCGGCACCCATCACCCTCCAGGTAGGTTAGGGTCAGTGAGGGAGAGCCACGATTAGGCAGGGATAGAAGGGAGAGTTAGGGGAAAACCTTTAACTGATTTATTGTTTTTGGTGGTTGGGGTCCACAGCACTTAGCTGTGAGACCCTAGACCCACCCAGGAGTGCTGCCACTTGTGGGCTTCACTGAAATAGACTTTTTTAGTTTTTTTTTCAGTGACCCATTTGTGAATCTGATGGTGGAGCAGACGAATCTGTACGCCCAACAGTTGGATGCTCAGCACCCGGGCTCCTTTTTGGCTAGACCCGGTGGCTGGACGCCGGTCAGTGCAGCCGAGATAAGGACATTTTGGGGCCTCGTGCTGCATATGGGTCTAGTGCAAAAACCGAGTGTCAGGCAATACTGGAGTGGGGACGTCCTCTACCAGACCCCACTCTACAGTATGGCCATGACATGCCCCCGGTGTGAGGCCATCTGGAAATGTCTGCATTATTCAGATAATGCAGCATGTCCCACCCGAGGTGATCCTGCCTATGACTATCTGTATAAGATACGGCCGGTCATCGATCACTTCGGGGCCAGATTTGCGCAGGCCTACGTACCTGGAAGGGAGGTCGCGGTTGATGAGTCTCTCTCGTTGCATTCAAGGGGAGACTCAGTTTCCGCCAATACATTCCCACTAAGCGGGCGAGGTATGGCGTAAAAAAATGTACAAAATTTGTGAGAGTACCTCAGGGTACACTTACAAATTTTGTGTGTACGAGGGGTGAGATTCCCGTATTCAACCCCCAGAATGTCCCCCCACTCTGGGTGTTAGCGGGAAACTCGTGTGGGACCTTATGCACCCACTGCTAGATAAGGGTTACCACTTGTACGTGGATAACTTTTATACTAGCATTCCCTTGTTCAGGTCCCTTGCCGTCAGATCCACGTCCGCTTGTGGGACCGTGCGGAAAAATCAGCGCGGCCTCCCTGCCCACCCCCTCCAGGTACCTATCCCCAGGGGTGAGGCCCGTGCCCTTACCAGTGGAAACCTGTTGCTGGATCCGGTATAAGGACAAGAGAGATGTCCTTATACTGTCCACAATCCACGGTAACAGCATCACCCCTGTCCCTGTGTGAGGTACCGCGGCAACGGTCCTCAAGCTCGATTGTATAATCGGTATATGGGAGGAGTTGATCTCTCTGATCAAGTCCTCAAGCCATATAATGCCATGCGCAAAACTCGGGCATGGTACAAAAAACCATTTTAGTGCAGGCATCCTAAAACTGCGGCCCTCCAGATGTTGTAAAACTATAACTCCCCGCATGCCCAGACAACCTACAGCTATCAGCAGGGCATGGTGGGAATTGTACTTTTACATCTGGAGGGCCGCAGTTTGAGGATGCCTGCTTAGTGTCTCCAAAGTCTGAGAGCCATACATATTGGGCATCCCCGCGTCCGTAAAAATCTTCTCTATAAAAATACTCCATAAACTAGCCCTTCGATAAACGCTGTCAAAAAATTTAATAAAAACTATGTAAAAAACAGCCATTTTTATTGTCACCTTGGATCCCAAAAAGTGTAATAAGCCATTAAAAAGTCATATGCACCCCCAAATAGTGCCAATCAAACCGCCATCTCATCCCGCAAAAAATGAGCCCCTACATTAGATAGTCGCCCAACAAAAAAAAAAAAAACTGTAGCTCCCAGGCTATGGAGATATTAAAATAATTTTTGGGGTTCCTCAAATGATAATATATTGTAAAATCTAAATAAATTAAAAAAATTGAGACATTTGGTATCGCCGCATCCGTAAGAATCTGCATCTGCCCTATAAAAATAACATTTGACCAAACCCCTCGGATGAACAGCGTTAAAAATATAAAATCAAAAAAAAGTTTTCCATTTCCATTTGAATCCTTTTTTTCCATTAATTGTCACGGACGGTGTACAGGAAACAAGGCAAAGCAACATGTATAAACGACTCGCTGGATCCAAAAACTAAGGAACCAAGGGAGACCCCTGCAGAAGACCTGGCACTTTCCCTGGCTGCTCAGCCTATGCAAAGATCCGAATGGTGGAGGTTTGCATATCCACGAACCTTGACTATAAAGCCCTGAGCACCCTACAATAGTGAGGGGACACGACCACCGGCTCCCTACACAAGATACGGAGGGAGTCAGGGTCACCTGGGATCCAGCAAACAGAAAATAACAGATAAAGGTACAACACTTAGCTTTAAAGCAAACAGGAGGACAGAGTCAGCGTGCACACACACTCCAGGAAGTAGTATAAGCCGCCCAGAAAAGCCTTCTGGGGAAGAATTTAAAGGGAAGCAATTAGTCCAACACATGACAGCTGAGAGAGGCTAACGAGAGGAGGAGCTGAATACCACAACACAGAAACTCAAGGAGGAGGTTCTGAAAGGCCTCTGTCAGAGCTTCTCAGCTGTCTGGTTGTGACAGTACCCCTCCCTCTACGAGTGGACTCCGGACACTCAGAACCCACCTTCTCAAGATGGGACCTATGGAAAGCCCTGATGAGACGAGAGGCCTTAATGTCCGTCACTGGGACCCACATCCTCTCCTCAGGACCATACCCCTCCCACTGAACAAGGTACTGAAGAGAACCGCGGACAAGACGAGAATCCACAATCCTAGAGACCTGAAATTCAACATTCCCATCAACCATAATCGGAGGAGGAGGCAAAGGCGAGGGTACAATGGGTTGAACATAAGGTTTCAATAAGGACTTATGAAAAACATTATGGATCTTCCAAGTCTGAGGAAGATCAAGACGGTATGCAACAGGATTGATGACAGACAGCCGGCTCCCTCTAGCCAATGGCGCCATTCCTCAAAAGCCAACTTGATGGCCAACAATTCCCTATCTCCCACATCGTAATTTCTCTCTGCGGAGGAGAGTTTTCTTGAGAAAAAGGCACACGGTCGCCAATTGGCAGGAGAGGAACCCTGAGACAAGACCGCCCCCACACCCACCTCAGAAGCATCAACCTCAACTATGAAGGGTAAAGAAACATCAGGTTGCACCAAGATGGGAGCGGAAGCAAAACTCTCCTTGATATCAGAAAAAGCCTTACGCGCCTCTACTGACCAAGAAGAAAAATCTACCCCCTTTCTGGTCATATTAGTGAGTGGTTTAACAATAGAAGAATAATTCAAAATGAACTTCCTGTAATAATTGGCAAAGCCCAAAAAACGCATCAGCGCCTTTTGATTCTCAGGAAGCTCCCACTCAAGCACAGCGCGGACCTTCTCGGGGTCCATGCGAAAACCAGAAGCGGAGAGAAGAAACCCCAGAAATTGAATTTCTGGAACCGCAAACACACATTTTTCCAGTTTCGCATATAATTTATTCTCCCGCAGGATGAGCAAGACCTGACGTAAATGTTCCTTATGAGTTTTGAAATCGGGAGAAAAAATCTAAATGTCATCCAAATACACCAATACAAATTTTCCCATCAAATGATAAAAAATGCTGTTCACGAAGTGCTGAAAAACGGCTGGGGCATTCATCAAACCAAAGGGCATAACCAAATTTTCAAAATGGCCCTCAGGGGTATTAAAGGCCGTCTTCCATTCGTCCCCTTCTCTGACCCTGACCAGGTTGTATGCCCCTCTTAGATCTAATTTGGAAAAGACTTTAGCCCCAACAACCTGGTTAAACAGGTCCGGGATCAGAGGAAGCGGATAAGGGTCACGAATTGTGATACTGTTCAGCTCCCTGAAATCCAGACAAGGTCTTAAAGAACCATCTTTTTTCTTAACAAAGAAAAAACCAGCGGCAACAGGTGACTTCGAGGGTCGTATGTGTCCCTTTCTCAGACTCTCAGAGATATAAGCACGCATAGCGATCCTCTCAGGTTGGGAAAGATTGTATAAACGAGATTTAGGCAGCTTGGCGTCTGGGATGAGATTAATAGGGCAATCGTACTCCCTGTGCGGGGGCAAATCCTGAACTCCACTCTCAGAGAAGACATCCGAAAATTCAGAGAGAAAAGATGGTACAGTCTTAGTAGCAACCTCAGAAACCGATGTCATGAGGCAATTCTCTCTGCAAAAGTCACTCCAACCATTTATTTGCCTCGCTTGCCAATCAATGGTGGGGTTATGCTTAGTGAGCCAGGGCAGCCCCAACACCAGAGGGGCGGGTAAACCGCTAAGGACGAAACATGACACATCCTCAACATGAGCATCACTCACAATTAAACGGATATTGTGAACTATGCCCTTTAATGATTTTTGAGAAAGTGGAGCGGAATCGATAGCAAAAACAGGAATATCCTTTCTCAAAGCGCGCACCTGGAAACCATGAGTTATCGCAAATTGATTATCAATGAGATTAACCGCTGCTCCACTATCCACAAAAATCTCACAAAAAATGTTCTTGCTCTCTAGCGCCACCCTAGCCGGCAGGACAAAACGGGAACTACAAGCAAATGGAAAACCTTCAATTTCCGCCTCAACCCTGCGAATAGTAACAGACGGAACATTTTTAAAAGATTTTTTCCTGTTTGTTTCTTTATTACTCCCAGAAAACTGCCTGAATCTCCTAGAGGGACAAATATTTGCCAAATGATTTATACCTCCACAACAAAAACAAACCCTCCCATGCGGGCTGAAACTTCTATTGTCAGAAGCAATCAACCCCAGCTGCATGGGCTCCTGCTCAGAAGGGGCTGACGGCGACTGAGACCCCTGCGCACAGAACGGGACCGCTGCACTGTCCTGGGACTGAGTATGACAGGAAGGGGACATCTCTCCTCTCTCTCTAAGACGCCTGTCAATACGAACGGCCTGAGAAATAGCAGAGTCCAAAGAAATAGGCCTCTCATGAAAGGCAAATGCATCTTTCAATCCCTCTGAAAGACCATGGCAAAATTGACTTCGGAGCGCAGCATCATTCCAACCAGTATCAACTGCCCATCTCCGAAATTCTGAGCAGTATATTTCTGCGGATTGTTTACCCTGGCATAATAGACGTAGTTTAGACTCAGCCAGAGCAATACGATCCGGATCATCATATATCTGACCCAGGGCTAAAAAGAATTCATCCACTGAACGGAGAGGCCGTGCCCCCTCCGGCAGCGAAAAGGCCCAGGACTGAGCGTTACCTCTGAGTAGCGATATAATGATCCCCACCCTCCGTTCCTCATCACCAGAGGAGTTTGGAAAATGGAGTTTGCAAGCCTCTCTAAAACGCACAAAATTCTCACTACCCCCGGAGAACGTATCCGGAAGCGAGATCTTAGGCTCAGAACAAACTCCATGAACGCAAGCTGAACCGGTCACTTGAAGCTGAAAAAAAGTCTTACGGAGATCAGCTACCTCCAATGAAAGACCCTGAAGGCGTTCAGCCAAAAGTGAAACCGGATCCATGCTTGAGACGGTTATGGCGGCTTATAATGTCACGGACGGTGTACAGGAAACAAGGCAAAGCAACATGTATAAACGACTCGCTGGATCCAAAAACTAAGGAACCAAGGGAGACCCCTGCAGAAGACCTGGCACTTTCCCTGGCTGCTCAGCCTATGCAAAGATCCGAATGGTGGAGGTTTGCATATCCACGAACCTTGACTATAAAGCCCTGAGCACCCTACAATAGTGAGGGGACACGACCACCGGCTCCCTACACAAGATACGGAGGGAGTCAGGGTCACCTGGGATCCAACAAACAGAAAATAACAGATAAAGGTACAACACTTAGCTTTGAAGCAAACAGGAGGACAGAGTCAGCGTGCACACACACTCCAGGAAGTAGTATAAGCCGCCCAGAAAAGCCTTCTGGGGAAGAATTTAAAGGGAAGCAATTAGTCCAACACATGACAGCTGAGAGAGGCTAACGAGAGGAGGAGCTGAATACCACAACACAGAAACTCAAGGAGGAGGTTCTGAAAGGCCTATGTCAGAGCTTCTCAGCTGTCTGGTTGTGACATTAATAAAGCAAGGGTTAACAGACAAACAAAACTAAATATTTATTGCCCAGATTCTGTAGTTTCCAGAAACACCCCATATGTGGTCGTAAATGGCTATATAGCCACACGGCAGGGCATAGAACGAAGGGAACGCCATATGGTTTCTGGAAGGCAGATTTTTATGGACTGGTTTATTTACACCATGTCCCATTAGAAGCCCCCCTGATGTAGCCTAGACTAGAAACTCCAAAAAAGTGACCCCATCTAAGAAACGACACCCCTCAAGGTATTCAAAAGTTACTTTACAAACTTTGTTAACCCTTTAGGTGTTCCACAAAACTAAATGGCGAATGTAGAAACAATTTTAGAATTTTCATTTTTTGTTACCTTGCCTCCAAAAAGTGTAATATAGAGCAACCAAAAATCATATTTACCCTAAAATAGTCCCAAAGCAACAACCACCTTATCCCGTAGTTTCCTAGATGGGGTCACTTTTATGGAGTTTGTACTCTAGGGGTGCATCAGGGGGCTTGAAAGGGTACATGGTGTAAATAAACGAGTACAGCAAAATCTGCCTTCCAAAAACCATATGGCGTTCCCCTTCTTCTATGACCTGCGGTTTAGCCAAATAGTAGTTTAGGACCACATATGGGGTGTTTTTGCAAACTACAGAATCAGGGCAACCCATATTGAGTTTTGTTTGGCTGTTAACCTATTTTTTCCAGTAATAAAGTAAGGGTTAAAATGGAAAATTTTCCAAAAATAGAAATTCCTAAATTGTTTCTCCGTCTGCCATTAACTCTTGTGGAACACCTAAAGGGTTAACAAAGTTTGTAAACCCAGTTTTGAATACCTTGAGGGGTGTACTTTCTTAGATGGAGTCACTTTTTTGGAATTTCTATTCTAGGGGTGCAACGGGGGGCTTGAAATGAGACATGGTATAAACAAAACCAGTCCTGCAAAATCTGCCTTGCAAAAACCATATGGCGTTCCCCTCCTTCTATGTCCTCCCGTTTGGCCAAACAGTAGTTTAGGACCACATATGGAGTGTTTCTGCAAACTGCAGAATCAGGGCAACCCATATTGAGTTTTGTTTGGCAGTTAACACTTGCTTTGTTCCTGGAAAAAATGGATTATATTGGAAAATATTCCCAAAAATCGAAATTCTAGAATTTTATGTCCATTTGCCACGAAGTCTTGTGGAAGACCTAAAGGGTGAATAAAGTTTGTATAATCTGTTTTGAATACCTTGAGGTGTGTAGTTTCTTAGATGGGGTCACTTTTAGGGAGTTTCTACTCTAGGGGTGCATCAGGGGGGCTTCAAAAGGGACATGGTGTCAATAAAAAAGGCCATCAAAATCGACCTTCCAGAAACCATGTCGGTCCTTTCCTTTTGCGCCCTGCCTTTTAGTGATACAGCAGTTTATGACCACAAATGTGGCGTTTCTGTAAATTGCAGTATCAGTGTAATAAATATTAAGTTTTGTTTGGTTGTTAACCCTTGTTTTGTTACCGGAAAAAAACGGATTGAAATGGAAAAGTGCAAAAAATAGCTGTTTTGGCACCGTTTTTAATTTATTTTTTGGACAGTGTTAATCTGGGGAGTTAGGTCATGGGGTATTTTTATAGAGGAGATTATTATTGACGCGGCAATACCTAATAAGTCTACTTTTTTACAATTATTTAGGTTTTAGAATATATTATCCTTTTTGATAACCCCCAAAAAATTTTGTATCTCTAAAGTCTGAGTCTTTTTTTTTTTTGCCGATTTGTATTAGGTAGAGGCTCATTTTTTGCGGGATGAGGGGACGGTTTTAATGGCACTATTTTGGCGGCTATTTGACTTTTTGATCGCTTGCTATTAAACTTTGTTATGTAAGGTGACAAAAAAAATATCTTTTTGGCACATTTTTTTTTTTTCTGGACCGTGTTAATCTGGGGGTTAGGTCATGGGGTATTTTTATAGAGGAGATTATTACCGACGCGGCGATACCTTATTTGTCTACTTTTTTTAATTATTTTAGTTTTACAAACTTTTTGAACACATTTTTTTTGGGTGTCTCAAGTCTTAGAACCATAGTTTTTAATCGATTGTCAGTGGCTAAATGGAAAAGGGGATTATAAATTTAGTACTCCATGGAAGTGTGGTACTCCCTGAAGCAACCGTCAATGCAGATGCCCGGATGATCGGGGCACGTGTCGCACTGAGTGGTGTCCTTCCGTATCCCCTTCATGTGACACACTCTGCACTTTTTTGGGGTCCGTCCCTTCTTTCCAGTATGGGGGACCACACCTGGAAAGTGTTGGCCAGGGACGATCCGGGCGCCTCCAATTCCCGAGGTACTCCGGTCTGCTCTTTCCCGGTCAGAAAAGATCAGGGCCTTGAGGACTGTCTCATAGAACTGCAGGAATTTCCCTGTGTTGCCAGCGCACTGGAACAGTACAAAAGAGTTGTACATGGCAACCTGCAACAAGTAGACCGCAACTTTTGTGTACCATGTCCGCAATTTGCGCATGGCGTTATATGGCTTGAGGACTTGACCAGAGAAATCAACTCCTCCCATATACCGATTGTAGTCGACGATACAATCGGGCTTGAGGACCGTTGCCGCGGTACCTCGCACAGGGACAGGGGTGATGCCGTTACCGTGAATTGTGGACAGTACAAGGACATCCCTCTTGTCCTTATATCTGACCAGCAGCAGGTTTCCACTGGTAAGGGCACGGGTCTCACCCCTGGGGATAGGTACCTGGAGGGGGTGGATAGGGAGGCCGCGTTGATTTTTCCGAACAGGCCCCACAAGCAGACGTGGATCTGCCCTCGAGGGACCTGAACAAGGGGATACTAGTATAAAAGATATCCACGTAAAGGTGGTAACCCCTTATCTAGCAGTGGGTGCATAAGGTCCCACACAAGTTTCCCGCTAACACCCAGAGTGGGGGGACATTCTGGGGGTTCAATACGGGAATCTCGCCCCTCGTACACACGAAACTTGTAAGTGTACCCTGAGGTACTCTCACAAAGTTTGTACAGCTTCACGCCATACCTCGCCCGCTTTGAGGGAACATACTGGCGGAAAATGAGTCTCCCCTTGAAAGCAATGAGAGACTCATCAACCGCGACCTCCCTTCCAGGTACGTAGGCCTCCAAAAATTTGGCCCCGAAGTGATCGATGACCGGCCTGATTTTGTACAGGCGGTCATAGGCAGGATCACCTCGGGGGGGACATGCTGCATTATCTGCATAATGCAGGCATTTCCGGATGGCCTCAAACCGGGACCGTGTCATGGCTGTACTGTAGAGTGGGGTCTGGTAGAGGACGTCCCCACTCCAGTACAGCCTGGCACTAGGTTTTTTGACTAGGCCCATGTGCAGCACGAGGCCCCAAAACGTCCTCATCTCGGCTGCACTGACCGGAGTCCAGCCACCAGCCCTAGCCAAAAAGGAGCCCGGGTTTTGAGCGACGAACTGTTGGGTGTACAGGTTCGTCTGCTCCACCATTAGATTTACCAGTTGGTCACTGAAAAAAATGACTAAAAAAGTCGTATTCAGTGAAGCCCACTGTGTAAATCTGGATTCCTGGATGTCCAACAAAATCAGGAATCGCAGGCTCAAAGTTCTCTGGGGTACCCTAGCCAAGTTCACCTGCAGGGGGCTCAGGTGAACTGACCTGGTGGGCCGGATAACTAGTACGAGCCCTAGAGCTGCTCGTACTAGGGTGGCCCACAGGGTCCCTAGCATGGGGGTCCCCTCGATCCGCCTGGTGGAGTCTCCGTCGCCTTGGGGGCTCATCATCGCTTGATGAGGAGGAGGACGCGGATGACAAAAGGAACGTGGGGTCATCCTCGTCCTCACTGGGGCTCTCGGACTCGGAGGCTTGCACCCCATAAAAGAGGGTGAGGGCGGGCAAGCTGCAGCACCCCTGGGGGGTCACACAGCTGTGCTGTGGATCCCAGACACCCTAAGAGGATGATGCAACACTAAAAAACTCAACTTTCCCTAAAGTCTCCCTGCCTGAACTAAACCTTTCCCTACCCTTTCCCTAACCTACGTTTTAGTGCCAGATGGCACTGTGGAGGATCAAAAGAGGGGGTGCTGGGCACAGATCAGGGGTGCAGGATCTGGAGATCTCTCTGCTTTCTCCAATGGCCGAATGGAGGAGGAAAGGAGAGCACGGGGGAGTTAACCCCCGCCCGCCTGTGCAGCCAGTCAGAAGAGATCCTGTGAGGTGATGTCACCATCACCTCACAGGATCTAAGGATGGTGATTGGTGGTGTATTATCACACCACCGATCACCATCTGATTCCGGGTTATCGGGTCACCAGAGACCCGAATAACCCGAGAACCGCAGGTCTGAATTGACCTGCAGTTTGCTGCGATCGCTGATGTGGGGGGTCACAGGACCCCCCTAGGCATTGTGCCAGAGTGCCTGCAGAATGATTTCGGCAGGCACTCTGTTCCGATCACAGCCTACCGCACGGCGGTGATCGGAACTACACAGGACGTACAGGTATGCCCTGTGTCCTTAAGTACCGGGACATCAGGGCGTACCTGTACGCCCTGTGTCCTTAAGGGGTTAAGGACCAGTTCAGGTCTGAAGTCACTTTGTGGGGCCTACATAGTGGATACCCCCATAAATGACCCCATTGTAGAAACGACACCCCTCAAGTTACTTAAAACCGATTTTACAGAAGAAAAGGAACTCCACATGGTTTTTAGATTTCGTGTCCCATTTGAAGCCCCCCTGATGCACCCTTACAGTAGAAACTCCCAAGAAGTGACCCCATTTTGGAAACTAGGGAATAAGGTGCCAGTTTTATTGGTACTATTTTTGGGTACATATGATTTTTTGATCATTCATTATAACACTTTATGGGGCAAGGTGACCAAAATATTGGTTGTTTTAGCACAGTTTTTATTTATTTTTACAGCGTACAGCGTTCACCTGAGGGGTTCGGTCAAGTGACATTTTTATAAAGCAGATCGTTACGGACGTGGCGATACCTAATATGTATACTTTTTTAATTTATTTAACACAAAAATAGCATTTTGGAAACCAAAAACATTATGTTTTAGAGTCTCCATGTTCTGAGAGCTATAGTTTATTTATTTTTTTTGAGAGATTTTTTTATGTAGGGGCTCATTTTTTGCGGGATGAGGTGACGGTTTTATTTGGTACCATTTTGTGGGACATACTGTCACCACCAGACATCTGAGAAGCTCTGACAGACGTCCTTCAGAACCTCCTCCTTGAGGTTCCTTTTGTTTTGCTTTAATTTTCTCATCTCGTTAGCCTCTCTCAGCTGTCATGTAGTTGCACTACATGTGGAATTTTTATCTTTTTTTACATGTGAAACCTTATTTTTTTTATTTGTTTATTTTACACTTTTCGTCCCCCATAAGGTCATACAAGACCTCTGGGGGACATTTACTTCACTTTTTTTTTTTTCACTGTTGATTTCTCCTGTAACTGGGGCTGACATAGTAGCCCCAGTTACAGGAGAAATGCACCCCCGAGAGAGGCTGTACAGCCTCAGTGCAGGGCTAATCGAGGTCTCGGAAGAGCAGGCAGTGATCTAGAAGGCAGGGACACCTGGGCACTGTCCCTGCCTTCTCTAAGGGTTTCCCTGCGTGCAGCTGCGATGTCTGGACGTTTTAAAACGTGCATTCAGACATAGAGATTCAATGGGCGGACGGGAGGTGGTTAATTGACCCAAAATATAAAAGATACATAGACAAAGGAAAAAGATTATTTTACGAATTCTCTAAAAAATGCGGTAGACCATTAGCGCGCCTCCTACACCCTAGGACAACCCAAACCTTCATCCCTCTCATGAAAAAAAACTAATGGCCACAACACTCATAATCCCATAGAAATATTGGAAGTGTTCCATTCATACTACTCCCAATTATATAACATAAAGGGACAGTTCACGGCTATTAATACCCGTATAGACGAGTACATTTCTGAAACAGCCCTACCCATAATATCAGAACTAGGGAGATAGGGAGGCCATGGACTCAGACTTTACAAATATAGAAGTCACTTGAACTATCACAGAATCACCCAGAGGGAAAAGCCCTGGTCGCGGTGGCTTTACATCGGGATTTTATAAACATTTTAAAGACCTCCTCTCTCCCTTCTTGACGAAGGTCTTCAACAGCATAGACACAAACTCCTCATTTGTCACTCAGTCCTTAGAAGCTCACATCAGCATCTTACCTAAACCTGGCAAAGACCACTCCATCCCCTCAAATTATAGGCCTATATCTCTAATTAACATAGATATTAAAATATACTCCAAAATTCTTTTAGACAGATGATCTCCTTTACTTCCAACAATCATACACTCAGATCAAGTGGGTTTTATAAGAGGCAGAGAGGTACAAGATAACACAATCAAGACCATGCTTCTAGCCAACACGGTGAGAAGTGACGCGTCTCCTCTATTATTATTTGACGCCGAAAAGGCATTTGAGCAGGTCCACTGGAGTTTTCTAGACGCTTCACTGAGACAAATAGGGCTAGGTCCTAAATTCATGAGTAGAATACACGCGTTATATTCTACCCCTACAGCCAAAGTACGAGTAAATGAACTATTGTCATCATCAATAAAGATACACAATGGCACTAGACAGGGGTGCCCATTATCCCCTTTATTATACGTTATAGTGATGGAACACCTGGCTAAGGCTATTCACACAAATCCCTCAATACATTGGATCACAGAAAAAGGATCGCAGTATAAGACAGCTTTATATGCAGATGACCTAATGCTTTTTCATTCAACCACATATTTCCCTCCCTTCAATTTTGAAGGAATTTGAACGCTTTGGACACTTAAGCAACTTCAAGGTCAATTATACAAAATCAGAGATCCTTAATATATCCATCCCTCAACAGGAATTTACCAACTTACTTACCTCGTTCCCATTTAAACACCAACCTTCATCAATAAAATACCTTGGAGTGCAGAACCCAGTGGACCCTGATCTATTATATACACTAAATGATCTCCCTTTATTAGAGCGAACAATGAAAGACTTATCTAATTTTAACAAAAAGGGGCTATCCTGGTTTGGACGAATGAATGTCTCAAAAATGGACATTTTACCAAATTTCCTTTATATCTTTCAAACCGTTCCCCTAACACCTTCTTCTTCATGTTTCCGCACCGTGCAGACCTCCATTATCAAATTTGTATGGGGCTCCACAAACCTTTTCCATTCAGAATGCATTAAGGCAAAACTGATACGTTTTGGACCGCTTATGAGAGCCCTGAACGGATCTCACAAACGGAAAGCCAAAACGCGAGTGTGAAAGTAGCCTTAAATGTAAGGCAGAAATACGATGTGAACCCAGCCTTAGAGTAGTAACCTCTCCAGTAACATAATAGCAACTTAATGCCTATTCTTCTACCCGAGGATGTTTATGCACTTACCACCCAAGCAAGGGGATTAGTCATGCACTTCAAGGAATATTAACCAGCACACCTGGTTGTTTGTAACCCACTGCTACAGCTCTATCTGCAACTGTTGAGCTCCAGTAGACCAGTATTGACTATATCACCAGTACATTGGTGTTAATGATGCATCTTTCTGCTCCTCAACAATTCAATAGGGACCCTAAATATTTTCCGAGGGTTCGCCAACCAGTGTAGTATACACTTTAAATAGTTTATCCAGTAAATGATAATGATAACCTATTATCATTATTAGATCGGCAGGGGTGAGCTGTTTCAGAGAGTCGCCGTGCTCCCTTGAGCTCTGGGAGCACAGCCGACTCCCGGCAGCTCTCAAAGCACAGCGCCATTCGTTGTACAACTTTAGCAGCTCAGCCTAGGGTTGAGCGGTAAACTGGTGTCAACGATATACCGTGGTATTAAGAAACAGCGATATGGAGATATTGCTGTTTCCAAATAACCGTGGTATTTTGTGACGTCATAGGAGCAGTCATATGTGCGCTGACCACTCCTAAATCTGTGTCAGCCAGCCCCTACATCGTGCATATGCGTACCATACATAACATATTAGTTCCTGCAGCCGCCACCCCCGGCTCCTCCTCGCTCCCATATTCAAGTCTCTGCCCACTTGCCGAGCACAGGAGTGAGGCGGGCAAAGTCAGTCAGCAGTCCATGTCCAAACCTAGATGGGAGAAGGACAGCCCCGGTGTCATAAATAAAGGTTATACTGTATGTCTATGTCTTCTACGGCCCAGCCTCTGCCTGCAAGCTGCACTGCACATGGTGATGGCTCTTGATCTCTCATAGCAGACATTAGGGGATAATATACAGGTCATCAGGAGTCCCATCAGTATAATAGCCTCATACAGTATAATGTCTCCCTGTTGCCCCCATACAGAGGAGCAGCAAGAAGACATTAGTTACTGTATGTGGGCCACAAGACATTATACTGACTGGAGGGGGGGGGGGGGTTACAACCTGTTGTCCCATACAGTATAATGTCACCTTATGGCCCCATTACAGTATAGTTCCTGAGTCAAGACATTATAATGTCTCCTGGTGGCCCCATGCAGTATAGTGACTCCTGTAGCCCACTGCCTGCCCAGCGGCCAGCCCATACAATATATAATGTCTCCTTGTGGCCCTCTGTCTGCCTAGCGGCCATCCCATACAGTTATTAATGTCTCCTTGTGGCCCGCTGCCTGCCCAGCGACCAGCCCATACAATATACAGTTGCAAGAAAAAGTATGTGAACCCTTTGGAATGATATGGATTTCTGCACAAATTGGTCATAAAATGTGATCTGATCTTCATCTAAGTCACAACAATAGACAATCACAGTCTGCTTAAACTAATAACACACAAAGAATTAAATGTTACCATGTTTTTATTGAACACACCATGTAAACATTCATAGTGCAGGTGGAAAAAGTATGTGAACCCCTAGACTAATGACATCTCCAAGAGCATTAGCTCTGGAGTGAGGTGTCAGCCAACTGGAGTCCAATCAATGAGATGAGATTGGAGGTGTTGGTTACAGCTGCCCTGCCCCATAAAAAAAAACACACACACACCAGTTCTGGGTTTCCTTTTCACAAGAAGCATTGTCTGATGTGAATGATGCTTCACACAAAACAGCTCTCAGAAGACCTGCGATTAAGAATTGTTGACTTGCATAAAGCTGGAAAGGGTTATAAAAGTATCTCCAAAAGCCTTGCTGTTCATCAGTCCACGGTAAGACAAATTGTCTATCAATGGAGAAAGTTCAGCACTGCTGCTACCCTCCCTAGGAGTGGCCGTCCTGTAAAAATGACCGCAAGAGTACAGCGCAGACTGCTGAATGAGATGAAGAAGAATCCTAGAGTGTCAGCTAAAGACTTACAAAAGTCTCTGGCATATGCTAACATCCCTGTTAGAGAATCTACGATATGTAAAACACTAAGCAACAATGGATTTCATGGGAGGATACCACAGAGGAAGCCACTGCTGTCCAAAAAAAAACATTGCTGCACGTTTACAGTTTGCACAAGAGCACCTGGATGTTCCACAGCAGTACCGGCAAAATATTCTGTGGACAGATGAAACCAAAGTTGAGTTGTTTGGAAGAAACACACAACACTATGTGTGGAGAAAAAGAGGCACAGCACACCAACATCAAAACCTCATCCCAACTGTGAAGTGTGGTGGTGGAGGCATCATGGTTTGGGGCTGCTTTGCTGCGTCAGGGCCTGGACGGATTGCTATCAAAGGAAAAAATGAATTCCCAAGTTTATCAAGACATTTTGCAGGAGAACTTAAGGCCATCTGTCCACCATCTGAAGCTCAACAGAAGATGGGTGTTGCAACAGGACAACGACCCAAAGCGTAGAAGTAAATCAACAACAGAATGGCTTAAATAGAAGAAAATATGCCTTCTGGAGTAGCCCAGAGTCCTGACCTCAACCCGATTGAGATGCTGTGGCATGACCTCACACCAGACATCCCAAGAATATTGCTGAACAGAAACAGTTCTGTAAAGAGGAATGGTCAAGAATTACTCCTGACCGTTGTGCACGTCTGATCTGCAACTACAGGAAACGTTTAGTTGAAGTTATTGCTGCCAAAGGAGGTTCAACCAGTTATTAAATCCAAGGGTTCACATACTTTTTTCCACCTGCACTGTGAATGTTTACTGTGTAACATGGTAACATTTAATTATTTGTGTGTTATTAGTTTAAGCAGACTGTGATTGTCTATTGTTGTGACTTAGATGAAGATCAGATCACATTTTATCACCAATATGTGCAGAAATCCATATCATTCCAAAGGGTTCACATACTTTTTCTTGCAACTGTATAATGTCTCCTTGTGGCCCTCTGTCTGCCTAGCGGCCATCCCATACAATATATAATGTCCCCTTGTGCCCCGCTGCCTGCCCAGCAGCCAGCCCATACAGTATATAATGTCCCCTTGTGCCCCACTGCCTGCCCAGCAGCCAGCCCATACAGAATATGTCTCCTTGTGCCCCTCTGTCTGCCTAGCGGCCAATTCATACAGTTATTAATGTCTCCTTGTGGCCCGCTGCCTGCCCAGCAACCAGCCCATACAATATTTAATGTCTCCTTGTCGTCCGCTGTCTGCCCAGCGGCCAGCCCATACAGTATATAATGTCTCCTTGTGACCCGCTGCCTGTCCATATATATAATGTCTCCTTGTGACCCGCTGCCTGCCCATATATATAATGTCTCCTTGTGACCCGCTGCCTGCCCATATATACACTCACCTAAAGAATTATTAGGAACACCGTACTAATACGGTGTTGGACCCCCTTCTGCCTTCAGAACTGCCTTAATTCTATGTGGCATTGATTCAACAAGGTGCTGATAGCATTCTTTAGAAATGTTGGCCCATATTGATAGGATAGCATCTTGCAGTTGATGGAGATATGAGGGATGCACATCCAGGGCACGAAGCTCCCGTTCCACCACATCCCAAAGATGCTCTATTGGGTTGAGATCTGGTGACTGTGAGGGCCATTTTAGTACAGTGAACTCATTGTCATCTTCAAGAAACCAATTTGAAATGATTTGAGCTTTGTGACATGGTGCATTATCCTGCTTGAAGTAGCCATCAGAGGATGGGTACATGGGGGTCATGAAGGGATGGGCATGGTCAGAAACAATGCTCAGGTAGCCCGTGGCATTTAAATTATGGCAAATTGGCACTAAGGGGCCTAAAGTGTGCCCAGAAAACATCCCCTACACCATTACACCACCACCACCAGCCTGCACAGCGGTAACAAGGCATGATGGATACATATTCTCATTCTGTTTACGCCAAATTCAGACTCTACCATTTGAATGTCTCAACAGAAATCGAGACTCATCAGACCAGGCAACATTTTTCCAGTCTTCAACAGTCCAATTTTGGTGAGCTTGTGCAAATTGTATCCTCTTTTTCCTATTTGTGTCACAACCAGACAGCTGAGAAGCTCTGACAGAAGCCTTTCAGAACCTCCTCCTTGATTTTCTTTGTTGTGATGTTCAGTTCCTCATCTCGTTAGCCTCTCTCAGCTGTCATGTGGTTGGACTGATTGCATCCCTTTAAATTCCGCCCCATAATGCATTACTGGGCGGCTTATACTTCTTCCTGGAGTGTGTGTGCATGCTGATCCTGTTTCCCAGTCTGCTACAAAGTTAAGTGCTGAACATTTATCTGTTATTTTCTGTTTGCTGGATCCCAGGTGACCCTGACTCCCTCCGTGTCTGGTGTAGGGAGCCGGTGGTCGTGTCCCCTCACTATTGTAGGGTGTTCAGTGGTTATATAGTCGAGGTACGTGGATATGCAACCATCCACCTCTGGGATCTTTGCATAGGCTGAGCAGCCAGGGAAAGTCTCAGGTCTTGTGCAGGGGTCTCCCTTTTGGTTCCTTAGCTTTGGATCCAGTGAGTCATATATGCATGTTGCTTTGTCTTGTTTCCTGTACACCGTCCGTGACAATTTGTAGTAGAAATGAGTGGTACCCGGTGGGGTCTTCTGCTGTTGTAGCCCACCTTTATTTCCCATTCTGACATTCAGTTTGGAGTTCAGGAGATTGTCTTGACCAGGACCACAACCCTATATGCATCGAAGCAACTGCCATGTGATTGGTTGACTAGATAATCGCATTAATGAGAAATAGAACAGGTGTTCCTAATAATTCTTTAGGTGAGTGTATAATGTCTCCTTGTGCCCGCTGCCTGTCCATACAGTATATAATGTCTCCTTGTGCCCCGCTATCTGTCCTGTTGTGCATTTTCATACGTATACAATATTATCTAATGACATTATAATCAAAATGAATGCTCATCTCATTGCCTTTAAGAATAAAATCAGCCTGAACCAAAGTTCTATTATGTGGCTGAAGAAGCCAAGATGAGTTCATGGCAAGTTCAGTTTATATAAAAATAATTGTGAACATAAACGGACATTGTATTTAAAAGTTATTGCTAAGGATATGGCTTTATCTAGGGGGAGTATATCAACTTCCAAAGACATATCTGTCTGGAGGGAACAAGGTTATTTGGTGGATAAGCAATGACTTGATAAGGACTCATATCCTTGAGGCACACCTGCTGTATGAGGTTAAATTTATATATTCATAATTATATAATATATATATATATCTCTGTATGGTATATTTAGTTTACAACATATGTTAATCAATAATTCATATAATGTGTTATCTATGTGTAACAATGTATCGATTTATATATATATATATATATATATGTGTTATACCATGTATTTATCATTTAGAAGGTACAGAAACATTGAAGTGAGTTTGTTAATTGGATTTCTGAGAAGAGTAAATGTTATTTCAAAACAATAGTTATTCATGGATGTAGATAAGTGAAATGTACAAGTTCCAATGCCAAGCATCAAAGCCGTTATATAAAATTTTCATCAAGTCAACCTATATTTCAAAAAGATAGGAGAAGACAGCCAACTCCAACAAGTCCAGGATATAGGTAATTAAAAGTGTCAGGAAAAGACCTTCCTCAATTATGTATGTTAAAAGGTCAAGGAGGTCATGAGAACGTATTATTAGATATTTAATTTTAATGCTTAAAAGTTGTGATGTTCATCTGCAATACCGCAGTGCCATCTGGAGGCAGATGGATAATATTATATTATTTCATTATTTGTTCTATGCCATATTAGGAGTGAATATGACATCATGATGTTGTTAGCATGCGAATACACCCACCTTACCTGATTAGGAATCCCTAATCTAAAGGGGATGATTCTTAGATAAGGGGGGGGAATAATTACTCGTGTGCGGAGTAGCAAGAGAGATCCATAGAAATAGAGAGCCATATAGGGATCCATATAGATCCATTGATCCATCCATCCATTCAATCAAAAAGAAAAACGTTACCAGAAGAAGCCTTGGATTATTCTTTTTGGATTACTAGGAAAGTTCTTCAGAACTGGTCCCATCTGAACTCTGTCTACCTTTGACCCGGTAACGTATATTTTGTTTACTACTCATGATATTAATAAGATATTTCTCTCGGTACATAGCCAAGAGTTCCCATACTGTGGGAATATATAGTGTTAGGTGCCTCCATAATGCTGATTATTCTCTTAGCAAAGATGCATATTGTTAATGGAAGATCTGACATTGTTTGAAAAGAGGACTAAACCCTTGGAAAGTTATTTTCCTTAGTCTGGTTGCCGAGCTGAATATTTTATCATATTAATATCATATATTTTTGATTGGTCATAGGAAAACAGAGTCAAGGGATAACAGTTATTTTCCTGTATAATCCGTGTTTTATTGCTATAGCCTGTTTGATAAACAGAAGATCCTAAATTTCTCTTGGTATATGAGTCTGTTTGTTCAAAGTATGACACTGGTTTTCATAAATCACTAAATCATACTGTGCTGATCAGATAGGGGTGTGTCAACACCACCGTATGGTACATTTTGGGTGTTATTTTGTAACTTCATCATTTGTTTTACAATTGTATTGTTTTTATATTCTTAGTTTTTATAATAAACGATTATATATTTTTGCATATACAATTGTCCCTTTGTTTCACTGCTTGCACAAATCAAATTAAGATACTTGATAAAAAAGAACTTAGAGGCGTGTTTACGTCCGCCTGAAAGATAATATAATTTTTATGTTTTTTTTTTAATCCTCTCTTTTATATGAAGATTATTTTTTATATTGAAGATATATGACATACATGGAGGTCCGCACCGAGATTGAGGAATTCTTTAATTGATTGTGCAAATAGTGAAAGATTCCACATTTCTTCTTGGCTAGCCAGTGTGGTGTTACATCTGTGTATTGATTATTGATCAGAAAGATGAGTGCTATAGGCAGCGACCCGGGTAGTGGCTATGCTACAGCAGGCAGTCCACCTAACCCAACGCAGCTGATCCATAATGTTGTTGAATATATACACTCATGGAACAAAATTGATAAAGATATAAATGAATGGATTAATGAGCTACAGGAAAAAGCCAAGGAAGAACGTGGGGAGATATGGCAGTTAGGTGGCATGGTTGAAAAATACCTGCCATATATTGATGTGTTGCAAGATAAAAACAAAAAGGACCAACACCTTTTATGCACATTGCCACCTGTTTTGTATGCATTACTGGCAGTCAGTACTCATTCACAAAAAATGCATGAATCTGTACAGGGAATGGAGATCTATATAGCCCAGCTAGAAGCAGATCTCAGAGTCGCACAGGCCGAGATTAACGACTTAAAATACAACCTTGATCACAGCCATGATGCATATCAAAGGGCAAAAAGTGACTTAGTGGAGTTACATCTCCGGCATTCCAAAATTCAGCCGACAGGCAAATCAAGCCATACTATAATTGATATTGATCAAGATCCATCTGATACTGAGGGATTTCCAGACCCCCCAAATCTTACGCCCCAACATATAGACATGTCATCACATGCTCTTAAAGCAGACACTTTATTCCAGACCACAAGCCACCCAGAAATGATGGCATGATTACACAGGAGGCATTAACTCAATTAAGTCGGGCATTCCAAACTGTAACCACCTATGATTATTCTTGCAATGCACAAACTCAACGTAGTTGTCATTATTTGAAAAGCGGACTAAACCCATGGAAAGTTATTTTCCTTAGTCTGGTTGCCGAGCTGAATATTTTATCATATTAATATCATATATTTTTGATTGGTCATAGGAAACAGAGTTAAGGGATAACAGTTATTTTCCTGTATAATCCGTGTTTTATTGTTATAGCCTGTTTGATAAACAGAAGATCCTAAGTTTCTCTTGGTATATGAGTCTGTTTGTTAAAAGTATGACACTGGTCGTCATAAATCACTAAATCATACCGTGCTGATTAGACAGGGGTGTGTCAACATCACCGTGTGGTACATTTTGGGTGTTATTTTGGAACTTCATCATTTGTTTTGCAATTGTATTGTTTTTATATTCTTTGTTTTTATAATAAACGATTATATACTTTTGCATACACAATTGTCCCTTTGTTTCACTGCTTGCACAAATCAAACTAAGATACTTGGTAAAAAGAACTTTAGAGGCATGTTTATGTCCGCTTGAAGGATAATATAATTTTTATGTTTTTTTTTATTATCCTCTCTTTTATATGACGATTCTTTTTATTTAGAAGATATGACAGTCCATACAGTATATAATGTCTCCTTGTGCCCCGCTGCCTGTCTATACAGTATATAATGTCTCCTTGTGCCCCGCTGCCTGTCCATACAGTATATAATGTCTCCTTGTGCCCTGCTGCCTGTCCATACAGTATATAATGTCTCCTTGTGCCCCGCTGCCTGTCCATGCAATATATAATGTCTCCTTGTGGCCCCCATACAGTATATCTCCTTGTGGCCCCCATACAGTATAATCTCTCCTCATGGCCCCCATAAAGTATAATCTCTACTTGTAGTCCCCATACTGTATAATATCTTCATTTTTCTAAATGGGTACTTATCTATCGCGATATATATCGTTATCGCAATAAATTTCTTAATATCGTTATCGTGGGAATATTTTTGATATCGCCCAACCCTAGCTCAGCCCCATTAACTTCAATGAGACTGAGTGCAATTAGGCCATGTGACTAATATACAGTAATGTAAGGTGACATTACATGGGGTAGGAAGAGGCTGCGACACTCATGGAGCTCTTGACCTTGTCTAAACAGCTGATTGGAGGTGTTCCCGGGTGTCGGCCCCCACTGATCTGATATTGACCTATCGAGAGGATGAGTCGTAAATATAATAACCCCTTTAAACTTTGTCCATAGCAGTTTAACTTGGACTCCGATAATGTGGCCTTGTTCATGAGAGAGGACTTCTTTCTATTTCTTCCTAGCTTCCTTCTAAAGAGACTTCAAGGAACCAGTCTGTTATTCTCAGCTGCTTTGGCTCTTTCTTGCCTGAGGCAAGAACTCTTTCTGTCAAGTATCAGATCCTGTCATCTGAACATGCTTGAAACAATGAGGCCACAATTGTGGCATTTTATTAAGCATTAGCGAGTAATATCAAAGATGAACTGACAGGACAGCACTGTTGATTTATTCTGTCTGCTTACCAGAGTGGGAATCTGTTTCCAGGAGAGGTCTCAAGAGAAGAATATTTTTGTCCCTTACCTAGCTCCAACCTTACATCATAACACCTGGCTCTGTCATAGTGGAGAGGGTGCAGCAGTAGTAGAGGGAGCAGAGCCTCTAGGTGTAACAGCAACACCCCTGAGGTTCATTTGCATATCTTAAAGCACAATTTTTCTCAGCAATGCGGACACATATGAACATGGGACCAACCAAGATGCCTTTCAGCTGCAACAGGTCCGCCAGTTTCATAAGCACAAGTCTGCTGACAGATGCCCTTTAAAGTTGGGATTAAAGTCCCAGTAGTATTTGGGTTGCTTGGACTCCAGTTATTGATTGCCACTATGCTCAAATAATTTGCATGGTTGTCTTCCTGTTTCCAATGTTGCCTTTCAACATTGAATTATACGGGTCAGATTCAAGTTATGTCCCTTTCTCTGATATGTGGAATACTTCCCTTCTAGAGCATTGTCTTTATGCCCCTTCTTCTAGGTTACAAACCTCTCCAAGGGCCCAGTCTGCCCATTGTCTCTACCCAAGGATGAGGCAATGTCAGCATATTTTCTGCCTCAGGCTGGGTCTCCTACGCAACCTGTTAGTGTATTATTCTGTGTAATACACTAACAGGCAATGCATTACAATACAAATGTATTGTAATGCATTGTAGATTGGATCAGACCCCCAAAAGTTAAAGTCCCAGAGTGGGACAGAAATAAAGTATAAAAAAAAAGTTTCAAGTTAAAAAAAGAAAAAAACGCCCTTTCCTCTGATTTTATAATAAAATTTGAAAAAAAAGAAAAAACACACATATTAGGTATCGCTGCGTCCGTAACAACCGGCTCTATAAATATATCACATGATCCATCCCGTCCGATAGACACCATAAAAATAAAAACTGTGTCAAAAAAAGCCCATTTTGTCACCTTACATCACTAAAACTGCAACACCAAGTGATCAAAAAGGCGTATGCCCCCAAAAATAGTACCAATCTAACCGTCACCTCATCCCACAAAAAATTAGCCCCTACATAGGACAATCACCCAAAAAATAAAAACTATGGCTCTCAGACTATGGAGACACTAAAAATACCACATGACCTAACCCCTCAGGAGAACACCATTAAAAAAATAAAAAAAACGGTGTAAAAGAAGCAATTTGTTTGTCACCTTACATCACAAAAAGTATAATAGCAAGAAATCAAAAAGTCATATGCACCCCAAAATTGTACCAATCAAACCATCATCTCATCCTGCAAAATGATACCCTACCTAAGAGAATCACCCCCCCTACCCCCCCAAAAAAATGGCTCTCAGACTATGGAGAGACTAAAACATGATTTTTTTTTTGTTTGTTTCAAAAATATTAGTATATAAAACCTAAATAAATAAAAAAGTATACATATTAGGTATCGGCACGTCCATAACGACTTGCTCTATATAAATATCACATGATTTAACCCCTCAGGTGAACACCGTAAAAAAAAAATTGTATCAAAAAGCCATTTTTTCAATTTACATCACAAAAAGTGTAATAGCAATCGATCAAACAGTCATACGCACCACAAAATAGTACCAATCAAACCGTCATCTCATACTGAAAAAAAAATGAGCCCCTACATAAGACAGTCACCCAAAAAATAAAAATAAACTGACTTTCAGAATATGGAGAGACTAAAAAATCTTTACTTTCAAAAATGCTTTCTTATGTAAAACTGAAACAAACAACCCAAAAAAGTCATATTTGGTATTGTCGCTTCCGTAACAACCTGCTCTATAAAAATAGCTCATACTCTAACTTGTCAGATGAACATTGTAAATAAAAAAATATAAAAACCGTGCCAAAACAGCTATTTTTTGTTACCTTGCCTCACAAAGTTGTAATATAAAGCAACCAAAAACTATCTGTACCCTAAAATAGTACCAACAAAACTACCACCTTATCTCATAGTTTCCAAAATGGGGTAACTTTTTTGTAGTTTCTACTCTAGGGGTTTAACAGGGGGTCTTCAAATGTGACATGGCAAGTTAAAATTATCCCAGTGAAATCTGCCCTCCAAAATCCATATGGCGTTCCTTTCCTTCTGCGCCCTGCCATTTGCCCATACAGCAGTTTACCACCACTTATGGGGTGTTTCTGTAAACTACAGAATCAGGGCAATAAATATTGAGTTTATTTTGGTTGTTAATCCTGGCTTTGTTAATGGAAAAAAATGATTAAAATGGAAACTGTGCCCAAAAAGTTTGAATACCTTGATGGGTGTAGTTTTTAAAATTGGGTCATTTTTGGAGAATTTCTATTATGTAAACCTCACAAAGTGACTTCAGACCTGAACTGGTCCTTAAAAAGTGGTTTGGGGAAGTTTTCTGAAAAATTTCAAGATTTGCTTCTAAACTTATAAGCCTTCCAACTTCCCCAAAAAATAAAATGGCTTTCACATAATGAACCAAACATGAAGTAGACATATGGGAAATGTTAAGTAATAACTATTTTATGAGGTATCGCTATCTGTTTTAAAAGCAGAGAAATAGAAATTTGGAAAGTTGTGAATTTTTCCAAATCTTTGGTAAATTTGGTATTTTTTATAAATAAAAATGAAATATTTTGATTCAGATTTACCACTGTCATGAAGTACAATATGTGACGAGAAAACAGTCTCAGAATGGCCTGGATAAGTAAAAGCGTTTTAAAGTTATCACCACATAAAGTGACACTTCAGATTTGCAAAAATCAGTCTGGTCCTTAAGATGAAAAATGGCTTGGTCCTTAGGAGGTTAAAGTTGGGATTCAAACCCCAGTAGTATTTGGGTTGCTTGGACTCTAGCTGCTACAAATCCAGAGAAATGAGTAGCTAAAGCAGCTGCTCCCCCTCCCCTTCAGTCTAGAAGAGGAGGGGGGTGCAGTTGGGGAGCTGACCGCCTGCAGAAGGAGAGAAAAATAATTTAAAAAAATATATAGAAGCTTGGCATTATCTTCGTTGTAGTGACCCACATAATAAAGTTATGTTTATACCGAACAGTGAATGCCATATATAAATTCTACAAAATAATGTTAAAATAGCTTTTTTTTTTGTCTTTACTCTTAAAATGTAATGTTATTTAATACACTATATATACCACAAAATGGTTCTTTAAAAAAACTACAACACATGCTGCAAAATAAAAAAAATTTAGAAGGAAAAATAAAAAAGTTTTGACTTCTCAAACACAAAGGGGGGAAATGTTACTGGTCCTTAAGGTTAAAATGAATTGTCACTAATGGGTTAAAATGCAGTTGTATCCCCTGAGTTGTGTGCCAACATGATTTACTGACACATTTTAAATCTACAATAAAAAAAGTGACATTTTTGGGAGGGTTTTTCCAATTTTTTTGTGACTGTTTGTTTGGAGGTTAACCCCTTCAGGACACAGCCATTTAACACTTTATGTAGTAATAACTTTGGAACACTTTTGCTTATCCAAGCCATTCTGAGATTGTTTTCTCGTGACACGATGCACTTTATGTTAAAGGAAATTTTTTGTTGATATGTTTAACCTTTATTTATATATTAAAAAAAAAAGTACTATTTCTGAAATTTGAATCTTCCTAACATAACGAAAATTCTGTACTGCAAAAGATTGTATAACATAATGAAAACCATGTTCTGAAACGCCTCTGCACCCTGTCACTTTGTGTTCTGGTCAATAAGTTGGAACATCCATATTATTATTTTTATATATATTTTACATACATTTTATATGGATTTTGTATGGATATTTTATATAATGTATATTTGATAAACATACAGATATTAGTTTATATACCAACATATTGAGAATCGATTTCATAGTATAAGGATTGATATATTTTAATGTTTGAATCAATTACGATTTTATTATCAATATGTCATGATTATGGACTTTTTAACCTATAGGCGAGATATGAATCACCATTTTGCAAATATAGACAAAAAAATGCATGCACACATAAAAAACGCATGCATATCGCATTGGAATTGCAAAGGAACTAAAATTGCAGGATATAGAAAATCCAGACCAGGATTCGATAGAAGCCTGAATAGAATATAAAAAGAGCGAACCCTGAAGCATTGAATATAGCCACTGAAGAAGGGGAAAGCACTCCCCGAAATGTGTTTGGTAATTATAGACTATATTCAATGTCTGAATGATTGTGGAAAAATAAAGAATATACGAAAGTTCAATAAGTCTGAAGTGCTTCAGCAAATTCTAAAGAAATCGGACACTTACGATCATACGATTTGAATTTGTTCCCGCAAGATGTATAGTGGATCACGTGAACCACCAACACTGAGCACAGCGTGAGACGCCGAGACCCAGCACAACCGCATCATCAGGCTGAAACTTCATGCTGAGACCTAATTTCTCCACTTGCTAACATCGAACACACCATTACCCTTTACAGTGTCAGGGTAAGCCCACCAAAGTGGGACGCCACGACGGGCTGACCGACGGGACTGTAAGTAATACATTTAAGCAGGCATATATCATTGCAAATACCTACTCAAGGGACATATACTAACATCAAATCGAGAGTATAAGCTGCATCCATGGTTTTATATATATGAACCTATCATAATATTCCTGCAATTGAGGAAATATTGCGAAGTCTATAAACTCACTGGACTATTATGTGTTTTCATAATACTGCAGTATGCGTGGAGATACATGATATGTACGGAGTGATTCTGCGACTTATATCACGCATCTAAAGCATAAATCCTCTTCGTACATATACCTATGCACATGTTTTTAGTTTGTATATTATTTTAGATGTGTGTTTTAGATATTTTACATGTATACTGAAATACCTCAATAAATATATGGTACATCCAGGGGCGTATCTATCACGAGGCAAACAAGGCATTTGCCTAGGGCGGCACTTGCCAATGGGGTGGCAAAATGCCTTGTTTGCCCCTTGTCCCATCAGTCTTATCTGCCTCTGGTATATTCAGAAGATCCGATGGTATATTCTAACCCCCAGGGGTCCCCAGGGTGACGGGGACGCTTGCCTGGGGGTTAGAATATACAGGGCCCCGCCGCTCACAGGAAAACATTTAAAAACGAATCAGTAACCTAAACTTTATTCATTAGTGATGTCTTTACTGTATACCTTACTCTGTCTTTTAGCTCCGGTAACAGCAGGCAGTGCGGGCGGGCGGCGCTCACTCACTGACGTCACGCGCCTGCGCCACCTAGTGGGAGGAGCAGGCGCGTGACGTCAGTGAGTGAGCGCCGCCCGCCCGCACTGCCTGCTGTTACCGAAGCTGAAAGACAGAGTAAGGTATACAGTAAAGACATCACTAATGAATAAAGTTTAGGTTACTGATTTGTTTTTAAATGTTTTCCTGTGAGCGTCAGGGGGAGGAGGAATCTGTGGATGGCACCGTTTAGGGGGGGGGGGGAATCTGTGGATGGCACCGTTTAGGGGAGTGGGGGGAATCTGTGGATGGCACCGTTTAGGGGAGGGGGGGGGAGGGGGGGAATCTGTGGATGGCACCGTTTAGGGGAGGGGGGGAATCTGTGGATGGCACTGTTTAGGGGAGGGGGGAATCTGTGGATTGCACCGTTTAGGGGAGGGGGGGAGTCTGTGGATGGCACCGTTTAGGGGAGGGGGGGGATCTGTGGATGGCACAGTTTAGGGGAGGAGGGGGGGGGATCTGTGGATGGCACCGTTTAGGGGAGGAGGGGGGGATCTGTGGATGGCACCGTTTAGGGGAGGAGGGGGGGATCTGTGGATGGCACCATTTAGGGGAGGGGGATCTGTGGATGGCACTATTTAGGAAAGGGGGATCTGTGGATGGCACTGATTAGGGGAGGGGGATCTGTGGATGGCACTATTTAGGAAAGGGGGATCTGTGGATGGCACTGATTAGGGGAGGGGGATCTGTGGATGGCACTATTTAGGGGAGTGGGATCTGTGGATGGCACTGATTAGGGGAGGGGGATCCGTGGATGGCACTGTTAAGGGGAGGGGGATCTGTGGATGGCACCATTTAGGGGAGGGGGATCCGTGGATGGCACTATTTAGGGGAGGAAGATCCGTGGATGGCACTCTTTAGGGGGGATCTGTGGATGGCACATAGGAAGGGGTGGGGTTTAGAGAGAAAGGGGTTTGGCCTTGACAGGAAGGGGTGGGTCAAATTTATATTAGGGGGGTGCCCGAGTTTAGTCTCGCCTAGGGCAGCACAAAACCAAGATACACCACTGGGTACATCCACAGTGTATCCATGTGAATTACCTATGTTAGAGTGCTAGTCCATCTTACAATTTATAATACTTGCCATTGGAAGGGTGATTCAGTTGGACTAGAGTACCAATCCTTGGACATGGAAGAGTGAGCCATTGCCTTATTTTAGTGTTTGTAAGCGTATTACAGTGGTAATACACTTACAGCCAATGCATTACAATACAGAAGTATTGTAATGCATTGTAAAGAGGTGGGACAAAAAATAAAGTTTAAAAAGTTTAAAAAAAATGTGTCCTTTTCCCAAAATAATAAAAAAAAAAAATAGGAAAAAAGAAAAGTAGACATATTAGGTATCGCCGTGTCCATATCGACCGGCTCTATAAAAATATCACATGACCTAACCCCTCAAATAAAATAAAAACTGTGCAAAAAAAAAACTTTTTTTTTTGTCACCTCACAAAACACCAAGCGATCAAAAAGATGTTTGCCCCCCAAAATAGTTCCAATCTAACTGTCACCTCATCCCGCAGAAAATAAGCCCCTAGACAATCGCCTAAGAAAAAGAAAAAAAAATATGTATCTCAGACTATGGAGTCACTAAAACATGATTTTTTTTTGGTTTCAAAAATTATATAATTGTGAAAAACTTACATAAATAAAAAAAGTATACATATTAGTTATTGCCATGTCCGTAATGACCTGCTCTATAAAAATATCACATGACCTAACCCCTCAGGTGAACACCGTAAAAAAAAAGAAAAACACGGTGTAAAAAAAGTGTAACAGCAAGCGATCAAAAGTCATACGCATACCAAAATAGAACCAATCAAACCGTCATCTCATCCATCAAAAATGAGACCCTACCTAAGAAAATCGCCTCAAAAAAAAAAAAAATATATGGCTCTCAGAATATGGAGACACTGAAACTGAAAAAAATGTGGTTATTGTGTAAAACATAAATAAAAATATACATATTAGATAATGGCGCGTCCGTAAGAACCTGCTGTATAAAAATATCACATGAATAACCCCTCAGAGGAACACCTAAAAAAAAGTGTAAAAAAAACATTTTTGTCACCTTACATCACAAAAGCAACCAAAAAGTCATATGCACCCTAAAATAGTACCAATCAAACCGTCATCTCATCCCATAAAAAAATGAGCCCCTACATAAGACAGTCACCCCAATTTTTTTTTTTTTAACTATGGCTTTCAGAATATGTAGACACTTCTAAAATCTTTTTTTTTTTTTTTTTTATGTTTTATGTAAAACTGAAACAAACAACCAAAAAAAGTATATATATTTGGTATTGTCACGTCCGTAACAACTTGCTCTATAAAAAATAACACATGATCTAACCTGTCAGATGACCGCTGTAAATAGCAAAAAATAAAAACAGCTATATATTGTTACCTTGCCTCACTAAAAATTTAATATAGAGCAACCAAAATTCATATGTACCCTAAAATAGTACCAACAAAACTGCCACCTTATCTCGTAGTTTCCAAAATGGGGTCATTTGTGGGGAGTTTCTACTCTAGGGGTGTATATAAAGTTAATACCTTGAGGTGGGTAGTTTCTAAAATGGGGTCTGTGAAGATACGAGATGTGCAGCACCTGAAACTACGGATGCTGGAAGCATTTCTCCTGCAGTGTTGCTATCAGTGTGTGAAGAGTGGAAGAAGAGGATTGCATTGACAATCCAACACAATGGGCAGCACATTGAACACATTTTATAAGTGGTCAGAAACTTGTAAATAACTCATGAAACAATAAAGTTATGTTAAAACCAAGCACACCATTGTTTTTCCTGTGAAATTCCCAATAAGTTTGATGTGTCACATGACCCTCTTCCTATTGAAACAACATAAGTTGGATTCAAAATGGCCAACTTCAAAATGGCCACCATGGTCACCACCCATCTTGAAAAGTTTCCCCTCTCACATATACTAATGTGCCACAAACAGGAAGTTCATATCACCAACCATTCCCATTTTATTAAGGTGTATCCATATAAATGGCCCACACTGTATATATATCTATATAGATGCTTGGGGCACATCCATATACATATATATACCCAATATAAACCTGGGGCATACATACATCTCTCTCTCTCTCTCTCTCTCTCTCTATATATATAGATAGATATATACCCAGACATACCCGTGGCAATGCATAGCCACAACCTGGGGGAATACAAATCTATCCCCACATATACTGGCCACACAGGGCCAATGTATATATTAAAGGACATATATACATATATTTGCATAATACTCCTTCCCTCTACAATCCCCCTGTTGTTGAGAAACACGACAATAAAGCTTGAGGGAAGGGTTGGGATATATTTGTCCCCTCAACCCCTCTCTTGGTGACAGTTCAGGAAGGACTGAAGTATAATCCGGCCCTTAGGTACCTGGACATAGCCCATCGCGACCGATACCTCCGACCTGCCCTTAACTGTAACCAGACATCTCCATCCACAGAATACACTGTCTACTCTCTGGAATGGAACTTTCTTGGCATATTTCATTATGATCTTCTGGTAACAACCACTCCCAATGTACTCTGGAATGGCTTCACCCTCGCAGTCTCTAGGTCAATCCACACAGCAACCGTGGACTGGCCTTCTTTCTGTCAGTAACGATCTTCAGGTGTCAGCCACCCCCAATGACTCTGGAATTTCCTCACCCTCACAGTCTCTAAGCTTTGTGTCAGTACTGATCTTCAGGTGTCAGCCGCTCCCAATGTACTCTGGTACCCTCACAGTCTCTTACTGGGGTACGGTTGACCGTGGGCTGGCTTCTCTTCAGCATAGGCATGACTTCCATGCGACACTTCTCCTTTCAACTTGATTGAAGAATCGGTCGTTGAGAAGGTTCTCCCATGGACAGATACATAGGTCTTTACAAGGCAGGTCAGAATTTCTGGTATGAGGTGATGTCATAGTACCTAAATTCTAACTGCAGGAAAGAACACTGCACTGACTGACATTCAGTCCAACCCTTACAAACTTCACCGTTCTTGGGGTTAAGGTTGCAAATAACTTGGTAAAGGAGGGGGGCCTGTCCCTAGGGGATCTACTCTTCCCCATTCACACAAAAACAGGTCACATCCCTCCCAACACTGCCAAATTAAATTTGGGGGGGGTGTACCCATAGAGACTCATGCAACCAGGCATATCTCTCTACACCTCAACAGACCCCCGTGTCGATGGGAACCGATTAATAGGATGCAAATGTGTGTACAGCCTTATAGTAACTCACCGCTGTACGTTGGGCGAGTTTCCCTGAGTATAGGCTGTCACACATTTGCACCTAGAGTGTCCATCGGTATACACTTGGCAAACATCCTCTTTCCTCCAACATCCTTCTGAGTCAAACAGTAGGTTAGAACATATGAGGGGAGCTGTGGATGAAGTACCGTCCAGTTATTCACCCCAATTCCAAGGGTAATGGCACTGTATACTTATCTAAGAAGACCCGATACAAGTGCCAAAGACGACGCAGTACAAGTGAGAATCCGACATCTGTGCTACTGAACCACCCACCAGTTGGTCAAAGGGATAGATCAGGGGACTTACCCATTGACGGAGGTTGAATGGGTAGTGGTCGTTGTACAATATGTTTAAGGTTGTCCGAGAGTTCACTTCGGACTTGCAGGGCAAGCTGAATCTCTCCCCGGCACGTTGTGCAACATTCCCAAGTTTACTCCTCAGGACTTCCATATCCATAGTGTTCAGGGCGTCCACTCCCAAAGCACCTCTGCCTATTCCCATGGCAACCAGATCTCTTCTCCCCCTGTACTTCCTGTGTCGAGTATCGTCTTTTATCCCGGATCCACTATCGACCCACCAATCCCCCCCCCCCCACCCAACTCTAAGCGAGTATACATTATTGAGTTGGGGTATTTAAACCCTGCGGAGCTCACTCCCAGGCCAGGTCCACGTGGGCTGGTGCGGTGATATGACGTCACCGCACCATCCTTTGATCCTCCCGCTTGTGGAGATATTGCATACCCCCAGCGCTGTAATTACAGCGTTGGAGGTGCACGGCATACAGGGGCAGGGAAGCTCTATGTTCTCCTGTCCCTGTTATGCATAACATCTCCGGTGCTGCCGGGCAGAGGATCTTTATTGATCCTCTGTCCTTTGAAGTGGCCGAAACTGGACATAATTGTCCAGTTGTCGGCCTCTCCTCAGCTGGGGGAGGATATGATGGCCGCATTATAAATATATATATATATATATATATGCTTGGGGCACATCCATATACATATACAGACCAAAAGTTTGGACACACCTTCTCATTCAAAGAGTTTTCTTTATTTTCATGACTATGAAAATTGTAGATCCACACTGAAGGCATCAAAACTATGAATTAACACATGTGGAATTATATACATAACAAAAAAGTGTGAAACAACTGAAAATATGTCATATTCTAGGTTCTTCAAAGTAGCCACCTTTTGCTTTGATTACTGCTTTGCACACTCTTGGCATTCTCTTGATGAGCTTCAAGAGGTAGTCACCTAAAATTTCACTTCACAGGTGTGCCCTGTCAGGTTTAATAAGTGGGATTTTTTGCCTTATAAATGGGGTTGGGACCATCAGTTGCATTGTGGAGAAGTCAGGTGGATACACAGCTGATAGTCCTACTGAATAGACTGTTAGAATTTGTATTATGGCAAGAAAAAAGCAGCTTAGTAAAGAAAAACTAGTTGCCATCATTACTTTAAGAAATGAAGGTCAGTCAGTCCGAAAAATTGGGAAAACTTTGAAAGTGTCCCCAAGTGCAGTCACAAAAACCATCAAGCACTACAAAGAAACTGGCTCACATGCGGAACGCCCCAGGAAAGGAAGACCAAGAGTCACCTCTGCTGCGGAGGATAAGTTCATCCGAGTCACCAGCCTCAGAAATTGCAGGTTAACAGCAGCTCAGATTAGAGACCAGATCAATGCCACACAGGGTTCTAGCAGCAGACACATCTCTAGAACAACTGTTAAGAGGAGACTGTGTGAATCAGGCCTTCATGGTAGAATATCTGCTAGGAAACAACTGCTAAGGACAGGCAACAAGCAGAAGAGACTTGTTTGGGCTAAAGAACACAAGGAATGGACATTAGACCAGTGGAAATCTGTGCTTTGGTCTGATGAGTCCAAATTTGATATCTTTGGTTCCAACCACCGTGTCTTTGTGCGACGCAGAAAAGGTGAACGGATGGACTCTACATGCCTGGTTCCCACCGTGAAGCATGGAGGAGGAGGTGTGATGGTGTGAGGGTGCTTTGCTGGTGACACTGTTGGGGATTTATTCAAAATTGAAGGCATACTGAACCAGCATGGCTACCACAGCATCTTGCAGCAGCATGCTATTCCATCCGGTTTGCGTTTAGTTGGACCATCATTTATTTTTCAACAGGACAATGACCCCAAACACACCTCCAGGCTGTGTAAGGGCTATTTGACCATGAAGGAGAGTGATGGGGTGCTGCGCCACATGACCTGGCCTTCACAGTCACCGGACCTGAACCCAATCGAGATGGTTTGGGGTGAGCTGGACTGCAGAGTGAAGGCAAAAGGGCCAACAAGTGTTAAGCATCTCTGGGAACCCCTTCAAGACTGTTGGAAGACCATTTCAGGTGACTACCTCTTGAAGCTCATCAAGAGAATGCCAAGAGTGTGCAAAGCAGTAATCAAAGCAGAAGGTGGCTACGTTGAAGAACCTAGAATATGACATATTTTCAGTTGTTTCACACTTTTTTGTTATGTATATAATTCCACATGTGTTAATTCATAGTTTTGATGCCTTCAGTGTGAATCTACAACCAAGTTGCTGAGCTACAGCACATCATTGATAATGTCCAAATTGTGCCTGTTGCTTCTGTCTTGGTCAAGGGCGTCCTGCCTGGAATAATATTTGCTCCTACAACACAAACCAGACATCCAGGTCTCAGTAAAACCTTGAATTTTATTTGCCAACACTAATAGTGGCCTACACTATACTGGGATCTCTATATATTTTCCACAAAGACGAGCAGGTCTTCTGCTCCTAGTGCCAGTATAATGGGCAGTGGGTGTGGACCCACTGTGCTAACTTACAGTTTAATTTTGGGCTAATTCTAAGGGCGTTGTCGTGGTGGTTCCCTGGTATTCATTCTTTGACCCCAGTGCAGGGATCTGGACTTCGCCAAAGGGAATCAACCGCAACCAGAGACAATGGTGCGATGCACCAAGGACTGAGGCAAAAGGTATAGTCTGAACACAGTCCAAGGTGAGGACAGGCTGTGTGTGCGGATTCCAAATAGCAAGTCCAAGGTTGGGGCAGGCTGAGGATGTGTGTAGTTCAGGTAGCAGTTCCAAAGTTGGTACAGGCAGTAAGGAGCAGAAACGGTAGACAGGCAGGGTATGGTACAGGGTAGTCTGACAAGAGATCACACTTTCAGTGGTTACTAGAAACTAGAAAACCTCAAAACTCAGGCAAGGAGGTGGAACCATAGCCAAGTTAAATAGGGAGGCTGATCAGAACCTCAATCAGCAGCTGGAAAAGGAGCAAGAGGAAAGTATTAACTCTTGCAGCGCTGAAAGGAAGCTCACTGAGCACTGGTTGCAATACACACAGGGAGAGAGGAACGACGCCTGTGCCTGCAGGAAACAGCAGGACAGTGGCGGGCATGGACTCTCAGCGTGACCGCCAGATTCCCCGTGGCAGAGACAGACTGGAAATTTAAAGTGGCTCTGGAAAAAATACTAAAAGTGGCCGTGTTTTTGTAGTCAGGTCCAAAATTAATGGAAGGCAGGGCCAATACAAGTAGGCGGGGCCAGCAATACTATATTGCAGCACATTATACTACACCAACAGAGCCATATACTACAGTTGATCACAAAATACTGCCCCCAGCAGTACAAAATATATCCCCAACATTTTCCACTGACTGACTGTGAGGAGGGCTCAGGTGGCCCCCTGGGCATCAGCCCACCGGGAAATTTTCATGTAAGGTCTATGGCCAATCCACCCCTACCCTGTGGCAACATTTTGCTATGGATTTTATCACAGGTCTGGCCTAATCTTGGCTGTACCTTGATCTGGGAACTTGTGGTCAGTTTCTTTAAAATGCCTCAATTTGTTATCTTGACTAGTCTTACTGCTGTTTATCTTGCTCACCTGTTCATCACTTACATTTCCCATCTACATGGGTTACCTCAGCATGTCCTCTCTAACAGAGGAGTAGAGTTTGCACCATAGTTGCAGAGGTCCCTCTAGACTAGATTTACATTGTATACAGCAAGCATCCATGGAATCCACTTCCATATCTTCTGAAGTACTAGCCACTGAGGCAACCTTCAAGGAGTTTCTCCAGATCTGGCAGGAGAAAAATGTTTCTCTGGTAAAGGCTGAAAATGTCTGCTGATCAGAGATAAAGCTCACCACCTCACTTCTTTCCAGGAGACAAGGTCTGGCTGTACACCAGGCATATTTGTCTGAAGTTACCCTGTTACAAGTTTGTTCCTCATCTCTTAGGTCCTTACAAGGTTTTGGATGTTGTGCTGGTGCTGCGCTACTCACATTCCAGCTGCCTGGTCCTGCTTCTCTCCCTCCAGCCCTGGTAGTTACGGCTGCTTGCGTCCTTTACAGGCCGCAACCGGCTTGTCTGGTCTATAGGTTTCCTGGCCTTCTTCATAGGGTGTGCCTTCCCCAACCAATGGCTGGTCATCCCTATGTATTTAAGGTACCCTCCCCAGTGAGAGGGTGCCTGAGGGTAGGGTTCCTAGTTCTCAGCAAAGGTATGATCCTCTGTCTGACTACTTGTGTACTGTACTCCAGCCTAACAATCGGCTCTTCCTCCTAGCTACCTGCCCTGATCTTAGCCTGTGTCTTATATTGCCCATTGCCACCTCCCTTGACCTCGGACTTGTTTCTCTGATTTGTTTGTATGCCACTCATCCCAACCTCTGCCTGTTACTAGATCACAAATATTGCCTGACTCCTTGGTGCTTTGCCCCGGTGTCTTTGACCCCCATGGGTAAGCTGCCAATTACATTGGCACTATCTGATAACAGCCTTAGAGTTAGCCCAGAGTCAAACAAGTTAGTTGGTAGAGGCTACCCTAGGTGAAGGTCAGTCCTCTCCAAGATTGTCCAATACAGTAGGAAACTTCCTGCATAAGGCCATGGGGGATCAGTATTAAATGCCATTGAAGCTTGAGAGACCTTTGGTGGTGACATTCGTAAATGGGAGCACTCTCTAAGTCCATTAAGTTCGTCACCATGCCCTTGGATCTGCAAGTGGGTGCCCTCCACTCTGAAAAGATCTGTCTGCTTGTTCTACTGAAGTCCTTTAGTTCTCTGCTACTGAGACTACCCTGGCTATATCTGCATATCTACCCTGGATTTGAATTCTGAATAAATTCTACATTTGGGATCTAATTGTCATTCCAAATGCCTGACCTCTGTACAGCCTTTCTGACATTCACTTGTACTTTTAAAATCTGCAAGGCCTACCAGTAGCTTACCATAGTTTTGCTAACCTCTTCAACAAAAAGGGGACAGAATCTTTGCTACTCAATGAACCTTATGACTGTCCAATTGATTTGGTGCCTGGGTCCATACCCCTTTGAAGTCCTGAATATCCTTTATCTTCTCCAGAGACTCAAGCTATGGCGGATTACATGAAACAGAATCAAGATAGAAGATTTATCTGCAAGTCCTCTTCCCCAGCTGGAGCAATATTCTTTTTTGTTAAAAATAAAAATGGTTCACTCTGACTTTGCATTGATTATTAAGGCCTAAACGCAATTACTATAACAAACAAATGTCCACTACCATTGATTCCAGAGCTTTATGACCAACTGCACGGCGCACAAATCTTGATGGAATTGGACCTCCGTGGGGCTTATAATCTGATCTGTATTTGCAATGGATGGACATTATGAGTATTCAGTAATGCCTATCGGACTAAGCAATGCCTCAGCAGTCTTCTAAGATTATGTGAATTACATTTTTAGGGATCTCCTCTGTGTGTGTGTGTGTAGTAGTGTGCCTTGAAGACATCCTAATTTTCTCACCAGACCTCATATCTCATCAAAAACATTTCAGCTCCAGTAATTAAGGGAAAGCTTCCATCCTTTCCTTGGTTATATAATTTTTTAACTAGGTCTTCTTCAAATGGACCGTGAAAAAATGGTCCACTGTGTATAATTGCCCTCATTCAACTGTCCTAATACAATCCAGCAATTCCTCGGCTTCGCAAATTACAGATTATTCCCCACTTCTCAATCTTAACCGCATGTATATCCGCTTTGACCCGTACGTATATAAAATTAAGGATATACTCTGTATGAAGAAGATTAGAGGCAAGACTTTCTTCCTAGTGGACTGGAAAGGCTTTGGGCCTGATAAAAGATCTTGGTGCCCCTGGAAAACACTGGTGCCCAATTACCTTTAACCCCTTTAGGACACAGCCATATTTCACCTTAAGGACCAGGCCATTTTTTGCAAATCTGACCAGTGTCACTTTAAGTGCTGATAACTTTAAAACGCTTTGACTTATCCAGGCAATTTTGAGATTGTTTTTCGTCACATATTGTACTTAATGACACTGGTAAAATGAAGTAAAAAAAATACCAAATTTACCAAAAATTTGTAAAAAATTGAAAATTTTCAAGTTTCAATTTCTCTACTTCTATAATACATAGTAATACCTACAAAAATAGTTATTACTTTACATTCCCCATATGTCTACTTCATGTTTGGATCAATTTGGGAATGATATTTTATTTTTGGAGGATGTTACAAGGCTTAAAAGTTTAGAAGCAAATCTTGAAATTTTTCTGAAATTTTCAAAAACCCACTTTTTAGGGACCAGTTCAGGTCTGAAGTCACTTTGTGAGGCTTACATAATAGAAACCACCCAGAAATGACCCCTTTCTAGAAACTACACCCCTCAAGATATTCAAAACTGATTTTACAAACGTTGTTAACCCTTTAGGTGTCCCACAAGAGTTAATGGCAAATGGTGATAAAATTTCAGAATTTTGATTTTTGGGCAAATTTTCCATTTTAATCCATTTTTTCCAGTAACAAAGCAAGGGTTAACACCCCAACAAAATGCTATATTTTTTGCCCTGATTCTGTAGTTTACAGAAACACCCCATATGTGGTTGTAAACCGCTGTACGGGCACACGGCAGGGTGCAGAAGGAAAGGAATGCCATACGGTTTTGGAAGGCAGATTTTGCTGGACCGTTTTGTTTGACACAATGTCCCATTTGAAGCCCCCCTGATGCAACCCTAGAGTAGAAACTCCAAAAAAGTGACCCCATTTTAGAAACTACGGGATAGGGTGGCAGTATTGTTGGTACTAGTTTAGGGTACATATGATTTTTGGTTGCTCTATATTACACTTTTTGTGAGGCAAGGTAACAAGAAATAGCTGTTTTGGCACAGTTTTTATTTTTTGTTATTTTCAACATTCATCTGGCAGGTTAGATCATGTAATATTTTTATAGAGCAGGTTGTCACGGATGCGGCGATACCTAATATGTATACTATTTTTTTTATTTATGTAAGTTTTACACAATGATTTCATTTTTTAAACAAAAAAAATCATGTTTTAGTGTCTCCATAGTCTGAGAGCCATAGTTTTTTCAGTTTTTGGGCAAATATCTTGGGTAGGGTATGATTTTTGCGGGATGAAATGACGGTTTTATTGGCACTATTTTGGGGTGCGTATGACTTTTTGATCGCTTGGTATTACACTTTTTGTGATGTAAGGTGACAAAAAATAGCTTTTTTTACGGTATTCACCTGAGGGGTTAGGTCATGTGATATTTTTATAGAGCAGGTTATCACGGACGCGGTGATACCTAATATGTATACTTTTATTTATTTATGTAAGTTTTACACAATTATTTCATTTTTGAAACAAAAACAAAAAAATCTAGTTTTAGTGTCTCCATATTCTGAGAGCCATAGTTTTTTTCAGTTTTTGGGCGATTATCTTAGGCAGGGTCTCATTTTTTGTGGGATGAGGTGACAGTTTGATTTGTACTATTTTGGCGTACATACGACTTTTTTGATCACTTTTATTATCTTTTTTGGGAAGTAAGGTGGGCAAAATTTCAATTTCATCCTAGTTTTTAATTTTTTATTTTTATGGCGTTCACCGTTCGGGTAAAGTAACATGACCGTTTTATAGATCAGGTCATTTCGGACGTGGTGATATCAAACATGTGTAGGGAATTTTCATTTTTTTCATTTTTAGTCAGTGATAAATGTGTTTTTTTGACCCAGACCCACTTGGTTCTTGAAGATCCAGTGGGTCTGATGTCTGTATAATACAGTACAGTACACTATATAGTGTATTGTAATGTATTTTACTTGCACTTTGAACAGATCTATGCCTTTAGCACAGATCTGTTCAGCACCATGGACAGCAGGATGCCTGAGAAGGCGTCCTGTTGCCATGGGAACCTTCCCCGTCTGCCACAACTGAGCAGACGGGGAAGGGGAAGGAGGGGATCTCCCTCCCTCTGTCACCCCATCCTGTCTGGGGGCTTCAAAGGGACAGCAGCCCCCCCGATGGCAGAGGGGGGGGGAGCTCCCTGACTGTTAGCCCTTTTCATACAGCGGTCTGTACGGCAGTAACCGGCATAGCGCTACTCATGTTCCTTCTGTCCAGTCCTGCTCCTCTACCCCCAGCCCTGGTAGTTCTGGTTGCCATCCTCTGTAGGCCACGGCTGATGTGGCTGGTCTGTAGGCCTCCTGGCCTGCTTCATAGGGTGTGATCGGTCACTCTTGACTCTTAAAGGGACAGTGAGCATGTCCAAATACTTTCCCAACATGCATTCTGACTGGTCATCCCTAGGTATGTAAGGCACCCTTCCTAGAGGTAGGTGTGTGAGATTTAGGTCCCTAATTTCCAACAAAGGTGTGATTCTCTGACTACCCATGTACTGCACTCTAGCCAAATAATTGACTCTGCCTCCTAGTCGCCTATCCTAGCTCTTTTCTCATATTGCCCATTGCCACCAGCTCTGACCTTGGACTTGTTTCTCTGTTTCATTTGTACACTGACTGCCCCAACCTCAGTCTTTTATCGGACTACCCCAACCTCAGTCTTGCACCGTTGTCTCTGACCCTTGTGGGTAAGCTGCCAACTACATTGCAACTAACCGGATGCCTCTATAGGTGTTAAAGGGTGAAAACAAGGAGACTGCCATCATAACACCCAAAGTCAAAGCAATTAGATGGTACAGTGGGTATGTTGCGTGCTACTAAAATACATTCTTGAGACAATTCTTTTTGGAAGAGCAATCGTGTATTTACAAAGTAGATTGAGAATTCAGGCGGACTTAAAAATAATGAAATGGTAAAATGGTCATGGATGGCAAAAATAGCAATGGTAATGTCTCTCTCAAACAATATTCTTATACCCCAGATGTAAGATATCGTCATATAAAATGTCTTATGGGTTGAGTTATAATTTAATGAATTGAGTGAACTATATCAGATTTGTAGAGTCATTGATATAGCAGATGAAAAGGTTTTCTAATTCATATTCTTGGGGTAAATAGTTGTAGAGAAGCCTTCTGTATTGCTAACCAGGATGTCTACAGTAGTGTTTACAGTAATTGACATTTCTAAGGCATCCTTAAGGCAGATGGACTCTCCCAGTCGTTTGTGTTAAATTGATTCTAGAATGGTGTCTTGAAATGTAATCGTGTGTAATTGTCAGCTTCTGTATTTTATGACAAAAAAGTGCATTTAGGAAAAACGAGCTAAGAGGAAGATGTGATGTCTCTAGTCAGTGTGATCTCATCACGATGTGCAAATTATGGGAGAATAGAGTTGTCATAATATGCAAGTTGTGGGAAAATGTGACACCTTTTATTCTCCTGGTGCATATTGAGAAAGAGCCCACAGATCAAAACCGGCCTTTGAAGTAAGAAATATTTGCTGATGGGAGGGGGAGTGAGTTCCAAGATCCAAAATTTAGTATAAAACATGGGTAAAATTTGGCATAAGGGACAGGTCATAGAGAGCCTTCCTGGGAGGAGGTGGCCTTGGAGCCCAAAAGGGAACCTGATTCTGGTAGGCATAACTACATTACTGAATGGTTATTATGTCTTGTTTTTAGGTTGTGTAATATTGTTTTGTTAACTGGTTTTACTTTTGTGATATATGTCTAGGATTTTGTAGGTCAGGAATCTGTGAAATAGTGTTGTAATTTAATGGTGTTTCTGTCCTACATATAGGTGTGTTTTGGTTTGTGAAATATCTGTTTTATTGCTTAAAGAGGTTTTATTTTATGTTATGATAATTAGTTTATTTGTATCTTATCAATATCAATGCTGCACAATTGATTCTGTATATAATATAATTTTTATTTTATTTTTTTCAATATACATTTTGGTTGGTTTGCTTTCTTTGTTGACCGTCCCCTAGAACTTATGTAGGATTATCGCTCAATATTCTTATCATCTTATTTAATATTAATATTATCGATAATCATATTTCTTACACAGATGGCAAAGGCATAACATTAACATAGCTTAAAATGCCGCAGTCTACTGCAAAGCGTAGCTAATAGCTATCAATAACTTTCACACATTAGATCATGGATGCATTAATATTCATTCACATAGTGAAATCAGAACATTATTATACATAAGGGAAGTTACACCGCTTGTATGCTTTGCAGTTCTTCATTGGTTAAAAGTTCCCCAGCACATACAACTCATGCATGCTAAGTATATTCTGACCTGTGATCCATCTTCCTCTTGGGCTACTTTCACACCTGCGTTCGATGCGGATCGATCTTGTATCTGCAAACGCTTGTAAGATAATGCAAACGCTTGTATCCATTCAGAATGGATCCGTTTGCATTATTCTTAAAAAAACTAACTCAAGACGGATCTATCTTGACTTACATTGAAAGTCAATTGGGGAGGGATCTGTTTTCAATTGCACCATATTGTGTCAGTGAAAATGGATCCATCCCTATTGACTTACATTGTAAGTCAGGACGGATCCGTTTGGCTCTGCATGGTCAGGCAGACATCAAAACGCTGCAAGCAACGGAGACCAAACGCAGCCAAACTGATGCATTCTGAACGGATCTTTATCTATTCAGAATGCATTGGGGCTGAACTAATCTGTTTTGGGCCGATTGTGATAGCACTGAAACGGATCTCACAAGCGGACCCAGAAACGCCAGTGTGAAAGTAGCCTTAGCTCATTTTTCCTAAATGCACTTTTTTGTCAGAAAATACAGAAGCTGACAATTACACACCATTATATTTCAAGACACCATTCTAGAATCAATGCAATCAATTTATATGCAACAATCTCCTCCAGAGTATGGGGAGGAGCAATCACTAATGCCATCGCTATTCCCCATACTGACTCGTTTGCCGACAGCAGATCGTGTTTACACAGCACGATCTGCTACCAGCAAACGACGATTTCTGTGTATGTACAAATGATCGGATTACCCGATGAACGAGCGTTTTGCGTTCTGATGAACACACGTTAGCAATTATCTTTAAGATTCTCGGCCTGTGATCTCATGGCTACTCCTTGTAGTAGACATATGTTTCAGTTGATTACCTGGAAAACTCTATTCTCTACCAAGAACATAATGCACCAATAGATAAAGTCACTCTTTGCTAATTTCTTTGAGATAGTACAAGATGTCCAACTGAGACAACATAGAGAATTCTGCGAGAAGAGCTTATTTATCCAACAGATCCACACTCACTGCTTGTAACACTGGAGCAGATCAATCTTATATGCTAAACAGATTATATCTGCCTCTTCCATGTACCCAATTCCTTCAATGTGTCTAACCTCTAACCACTGGTTCTCAACTGTTTATCCAGGTCTCTACTCCCACTCCTGTGAGTCCTTAAGATAATTTTGGTGGACTGGAAGGGCTTTGGTCCAAAAGAGAGCTCCTGGTAACCTGTCAAGAATATCAAATCATCAGCCCTCCTTAGAAGAGTAATTCTACAGTAGGAATAAAAGAAGAGAAGAAGTACTGTGACACCATGTCATGCCCTGCTCAGGCTATGTGCGGAGGTCTGCCAGATTAGCAGCACGTGTGTAGCCTTTTTGTTTTGTTTTGAAGTTGAGCTATATCCGCCTTCCTTCAGGTGCACTGGGTGTGGTCGTTGGTTTGCGTTTAAATTACGCCCACTCCCAGTGTCCTGTGCGGGTTATAGTTTCTGTCTGGCTCAGAGGAAGGAAAGAAGCAAGGAGTTGCTGTTCCTGCTCAGTAAAGATAAGTTGTTTTTTGTTTTCTTGTGGTTGTCGGTCTAGGCTGTTAGAGAGACACCTGCCCCTCCAGGTTCTGAGGAAGCAGGCTGCCTCTTTCCCCCTTTCACCATCTTAGGGATTTTAGGGTATCTTCAGCCCAGGCATGAGGCAGGGGGTGAGGATGACTTTATCCGCTTTAAAGAGTCATGCAAGTTGTATTTTCGGCTGCGTCCATCTTCGTCTGGTGAGGAGAGTCAGAGGGTAGGGATAATCATTTCCCTGCTTAAAGGGGACGCGCAATCCTGGGCCTTTTCTATGCCGTCCGGTTCTCTGGCCCTCCGGTCGGTGGAAGAATTTTTCAAAGCCTTGGGATTAATTTATGATGATCCAGATCGGGTCTTGATGGCGAAATCTAAATTGCATAATTTATTACAAGGTGAATATACTGCAGAGGCTTACTGCGTTGAGTTTAGGAGATGGGCTACCGAGTCAGAGTGGAATGACCCCGCGTTACGTAGTCAGTTTTGTCAGGGGTTATCTGAGAGATTGAAAGATGCACTAGCTTTTTATACCCGGATACATTAGAGAATGCTATGTCTTTGGCAGTATGGTTAGATAGACGTATTAGAGAGAGGTGTAAGGTTCCCTCTGCGCAAGGGATTCCTTCTGTGAGTGGTTTTGTCTCACCTGCTCCCCAGGGTGATATGACATGTAACTCTGGGGTAGGTGAGGAACCCATGCAGCTGGTCAGGTATCTATCCGTTCTGGTAGTAGGAACTTTAGGAGGCTGCATAAACTATGTTATTACTGTGGAAAAAGTGGTCATTTTATTTTTGCTTGTCCTTTTGTTAAACCACATGAATCACAAAGAGGTTTAACATCCCTGACTCTTGGCAGTGTGAATGGGGTGGTGGAGCAAGCAGGTATGCAAGCTCCCTGTAATACTCGTTTTCTCCTTCCAGCTATGGAGGCGCTAGACTCAAGAAACATTTTTGTTGAACTATTCATTGATTGTGGTGCTGGGGTAAACCTTATTGATTTGCTTTTTCTTCAAAATCTGGGTCTAAGTACTTGCACTTTAGAAAGAGAGATTCCGGTTTTCGCAATTTATTCTTCATCTCTTTCTCAAAGGAGTCTCACTCATATTGCTCATGGTATTCTGTTACGGGTGGGTGATTCACATGTTGAGATCATGTCTTGTTATGTCATGAAGGACTTGCCCGCTCCTATAGTCTTAGGGTTACTGTGGTTGACAAAACATAACCCAATTATAGATTGGCAAGCAAGACAGATCATTGGTTGGAGTGAATTTTGTTCAGACAATTGTCTTGGTACATCTATCTCTGGTGTGTCTACTACGGTTTTACCTCAGTATCTCTCAGATTTTGCGGATGTCTTTTTGGAGGGTGGGGCTCAGGAATTGCCCCCTCATCGTGACTATGATTGTCCAGTTAATCTCATCCCAGGGGCTAAGTTGCCAAAGTCTCGGCTTTACAATCTTTCTCAACCTGAAAGAGAGGTCATGCGGAAATATATTGCCGAGAGTTTGGCAAAAGGTCATATTAGGCCATCTAAGTCTCCGGTGGCAGTGGGTTTATTCTTTGTAAAGAAAAAGGATGGATTACTGAGATCTTGTTTGGATTTCCAGGAATTGAACCGTATTACGGTCCGTGACCCGTATCCCCTTCCTTTGATCTCTGATCTTTTTCTTCAGATTGTTGGAGCCAAGGTGTTCTCCAAGTTGGATTTAAGAGGGGCCTACAATCTGATCAGAATCAAGGAAGGGGATGAGTGGAAAACGGCATTCAACACGCACGAGGGTCATTTCGAGAATTTGGTTATGCCTTTTGGGTTAACTAACGCGCCAGCGGTATTTCAGCGATTCATCAATTACATTTTCCATCATTTTGTGGGGAGGTTCGTGGTAGTTTACTTGGATGACATTCTAATTTACTCCCCTGATCTGAAGACCCATCAGGATCACGTGAGACAGGTTTTGACGATCCTTTGGGAGAATAAATGATATGCCAAATTGGAGAAATGTGTGTTTTCTGTGCAGGAGTTCCGTTTCTGG